>NW_019396476.1:71396-228344 GCF_000591075.1 Eurytemora carolleeae | reverse complement strand
CCCCCCCATGTTATTTTGCTTACGAGAAAATTTGTCGGAGTTTTGTTCGTTGGGGTAAATCTAAAATTTTGTGTGAAATAATATGTATTAAGGTTCAGAAAGAGTGGAAAAAACTTGCCACTTATTGCCCAATTTTACATTTTTCAATATTTCATATATTTTTCTGAAAAAATCGGGGGTCCCCAAAACATACAAAAAAAAGATTTTTGATTAAGATTTTTAACATTTTCAGGTTGGAGAATGAGGAGGAGGAGGGGGAGGATGAGGAGGAAGTGAACCCTGAGTATAACAGGAGGAAGGTTCTCGTCAACAACACCGGGATACCGGAGAAGGACTCTGAGGGAGAACTGATAGACCAAGACTACTGCGCTAAAATGTATCTCAAGGTAGGCATTAAATATTTTCAGAGTTTATAGAAAGAACATTACCAAAAAACATTACGACTTTAAAATATTGTTCATGAAAGATTATTTTAAATGGGCTCAGTCAGAGTTTTGGAACCATGGTATGAGTTTTAATTAAATGATTTTCTTACTCAGTTACAACCTTATAAGTTCTGGCCTTGGCCATTTCCGGTCCGACCCTGCGTACTTTAAATAAAAAGTAAACTTAATTTTAAGTAACCCTTCACTAATAAAATGGCATGTCCGATTTACAAAGTTAAAAGCTCTGTCTGATCAAGTATGAATTAGATATCCATGGTTTCCTTTCTTTTAAAAGCTGGCTATTTTCAAACGTGACTTTCGGATTTCTTGCTTCAAGTAGAATGGAGAAATTGTTAGAATTATACACACTTTTCAAGCTAGAAGAACAACGCTTTCTTCCACATTATTTATCAGATTGAGGTTTGAAAGGTAGCATTGTGAATCGGGTATGTCTCTCTGTTCTAATCAAGGGTCACCTAAAATTAAAACGACAGTATTTTTAATATTTATGAACCTAGAATCTGTTGGGTGTACTCCGAACTAATGTGGGGCCGCTAGCCAAAGGTCGGGTTCTTCTTGCTCAACAATTCTCATTCATCAACAACCAGAAATCCATAGAAAAGGTAATATTTTTTTAACTTGAAGATTTAAAAAAAGATTTATTTATTTTTGCGAATACAGAGGCTAAATCTTGTGTCGGATATCGCCCAACCGCATCGAACACTTTCAAATTGAATGATATACACAAGTTAAATGACGGGGATATTCGGGAATTCCGCCAAGAGCCAATGATGATGAGAAGGTGTGACTTACATCTTAAATTAAACAGTCAGGGGGAGGGGAACCGACTGAGCATGTTATGAAAAAATTTAAAATACAAAAGTTTTGACTTCAGGTTTTCCTGTTCCACCCTGAAAGCAAGCCCGGCGTTGATATCACAATAAAGACCTATAATCTGCACGGGAGTGGAAAGGAGCTGGAGGTTTGTAATGTTATAATCCGACTTCCTGGATCAAAGAACTCTGCTCTTAGCTCCAGTTCTGTATCGGTACCCATTCCTGCTGCACGGAGGGAACTAGATCTGGTCTCGGAGTGTCTTTCTAGGATAACTTGCAGGTTAGCTTCTAGGATACTTTTCAGAATAGTTATTAGGATACCATTTAGAATAGTTTTTAGGATACTGTTTATTTATGCAAGTTTCAAGAAATCTTAAAGGGTAGTTTCTAGGATACGATACAAATTAGTTTCTAGAATATTAAGTAGGTTACATTCTAGGATACCTGGTTAGTTAGTTTCTAGGATACTATTTAGAAAAAATGCTAGGGTACACCTGGATAGTTCGTTTCTATTACTATACTATTTATAATAGGAATCCAGTTAGTTTCTAGGATACCTAGTAGGTTTCTTGGATACCCTGTAGGTTAGTTTCTAGGATACCCTTTAGATTAGTTTCTAGGATACACTGTAGGTTCGTTTCTAGAATATCCTGTAGATTGGTTTCTAGGATACAATGCAGTTTAGTTTCTAGGATACAATTTAGGCTAGTTTCTTGAATACAATGTAGGTCATTTATCAGAATACCCTTCAGGTTAGTTTCTTGGATAATGTATGTTAAATTTCTCAGATACAATCTAGATAGTTTTTAGAATATGATAATCTTATGAGGAAAAAAATGTAATAATGGAAATTCTTAAACGAGATGAAATAATCTTGATGTATTCTTTATGTTAGTTTTTAAGATTCAATGTTTGTTATTTTTAAGGATACTAAGTACCTTATTTTCTAGGATACATTGTAGGTTAGTTTCTAGTTTACAATTTAGGTCAGCTTCTAGGATCCTGAAAAAAATAGTTACAAAATAGGTTAGTTTTTTCGATACTTTATAGTTTCTAAGACCTTTTCGAGTTATTTTTTAAATCATCTTATTAGACAGTTTTCAGGTTACCTTTTCGGTTATAATAGTTCTTGTTCCTTGTACATTTCTTATTATATTTGTTAAGGGATATGACACCTCTGTTCCATGAGAACGGATTACTGTTGAACCAGGAGTTCTGCTGTGCCAACACCTTCTCTGAGTGTTTGAACGGGTGGTGGGGTAGTTTCCTCCAGAGGATTCCAGGGACGGAGGATGGCAAGGATATTAATTCTCCATCCCCGACAGATATGTAAGATTTATTATCATTACTAGGCGCGTAAATGAGAATTTGTTTATAAAGGGTTCAATCCCTGCCCGGGGTTAACAAAAAATCTTGAAAAACGAAAGTAGCCCACTTTTCTAGGGGGGGGGGGGGGGCTAGCATACCTAACAACTATTGAATATGAGTTTACAATGGGTATTATTAAGTGCGAAAAAGTTGTTGTCGGGATTTGTATTGTTTCTAGTTTGTCAATAAGATCAAAATGCAGACATTTTCACACCGAACGTAGTGGGGTGTGAAATTACTTTAATTTTAATCTTAAACTAACTATTAAAAGTAAAAATCACAGTAAAAACTTTTTTCGCACGCATGATACTCGTTACAATAACATGTAAAGTTTTATTCGATTGTTTTAACTTTTAGCTTGGTAACTAACCACCACTACCCTAGGATGATCATTTTAGGTATTATATCCAATAGTTCAAAGAAGGTTTTTTTGGGAGAATTTTTCTTGCCTGGTTCATTGGATCCATAATTTACCAGATTCTTAATTCAAAATAGAACTGGGATGTATATGTATAGCAGTAACCCGTCCATAGGCTGATGATGAAGAATTCTTCTAAGGCCTTCTACGAAAGTAGAACCTAACCATTACAAAGTTTTATTCGATTGTACTCAACTTATTTCATAGTCGGTCGATAAAGTAACGTTATCACCCTACAACGGGAAAATGAGGTCTGAAATTTGAAATTTTGATAGCAGGGTGTAAAAGTCACTTTTTCGCTCAGTTTTAGGGCAATAAAGTCACCCTACAACAACAAATTGAACACATATTGGAATCTTCAGTTCTAAAAGGTTTCTAAGAATTAGATAGACAATTCCTGTTTGGGCTCTGTCGATGAGATATATAAAATAGATTTAATATAGGAATATTTTTATCTTGTACAATGTACGAAAAACATTCACTTGGATACCACTTTGTCTTATCTCGTGATAAATTTAAATAATTTTTCAGGAAAACCGTTGTTCTGCCCCGTAAAATTACAGTTAATGGAACACAAGCAACCCCTAAGGAACATTTCTCTTTCAAAACAATTTCCATTTTTCTTTGTACAGAATCATACAGGACCTAAATTATGAGATAAAGATAAAGTCAGGGGTTCATAATGTCCCATTTAAAACATTTTCGTAAATTAAAATTTTAAAAATGAAAACATAAAAATATCAAAAAATCTAAAATTTAAATCGTTTTACGCAGTAAGAAAAATGATCGCACTCAGTCTCTAAAACAATATTTAAAACTAGAAAGTGTACCGCATTCTGTGAAATATGTACTGTACTGCAAATGTTAAATAACTTTAAGAGGAATGTACATAAGTAGAAGCGTGAAATAGTAAAATATTTCCCTGGTAATTATGCACTGTACATAAACTTCTAAAAAATTTAAACAAAGATGTTACAAAAGTTTCGAATTCGCATTATTTTTCGATTAAGCGGGATAAATAAACTTTTTTAAAAAAAGATTTATCTAAAAAACTTTACTTTGCAAGGAAAACTTAAATAGTTTCAAATCTAAATAAATAATTGAAAGGGTTTGTGTAGGATACAATGGTTGAAGAATAATACTACAGTAGATCCTGGAATAGTAGACCTGCCTCCGATGAACTCGTTTGATTCAATGATTGAATATATAAGGTTAATATATTTAGTATCATTGAATAAGATAAAAATGCCTTAGTAATTATAGAATGCCAACAATGATTCACAAGCAATATGATTGAAATCTTCTCATGGCAAACGATGAAATCAAATTCTGTAGAAATCGACGATTTCTCTACTAATAAGGTCTCGACTACCATAAATTTGATTCAAATGCTTAGAAGAAGTACGAAATCTCAAATCTTCATGATGATTTCCATGGCATGGTATGACAGTGTTATTGAAAGTTCTAAAGTGAATCATTGATGGCGTCCTAAAATGGAGGGTCATTAAGGATCACGTTGGCAACCCCTGCATACTGTTTCTTGGTTTTATCTGGATTTTTCTTTGATCAAGACAAATCGGGATTTACAATCTATCCAGATCTAATCTAAACAATGACCTTTTAATTCATCAAAATATTTAGTTGAAAATAAATTTTTTAGAATTTTAATTGCTAAGCTGGGAAATAAATGATTTGAAGTGAAAAAAGTATTTAACAGTTTTGAAATACTTTTTTCCCTAAAAAGGCTAAAAACCAATGTCATTTTCGCATTAGTAAAGGTTACGTTTCAGCCAATATAAGGAACTAAAGGAATTAATATATAATGCTTTAAAAATATTTTTAAAACAATTGTTTCTTATATTTAGGATGGCAAATGTTGAATCCTACAATAAACGTCATGTGACTTGTTATAAGTCTTCAGAGATATCATTCCTAGACTCAGTCAGGATTCTTGTTAATCAAAAATGTATTCCTAGAAACCAGGCAATATTCCTCAATATATCCAGGTATATGTATTACTAGTAATATTCCCCAATATATCCAGATTTATGTATTCCTAGTAATATTCCTCAACATATACAATACAGGTTTATATATTTCTAGCTATATTCCTCAATATTTCTAGCTATACTCATTCCTAGTAATATTCCTCAATATATCCAGGTATATGTTTTCCTAGTAATATTCCTCACTATATCCAGGTATATGTTTTCCTAGTAATATTCCTCACTATATCCAGGTATATGTTTTCCTAGTAATATTCCTCAATATATCCAGGTATATGTTTTCCTAGTAATATTCCTCAATATATCCAGGTATATGTTTTCCTAGTAATATTCCTCAATATATCCAGGTATATGTATTCCCAAATAGGTTATCAAGTACTTTAGGTGGCACTAGAGAAATGCATTAAGTATACACGACGTCACAAGTGTCAAATATAACACGGAAAAAGAAGTTTTTTTTGCATGTTTTCCAAGATTAAATTAAAAGTGAAAAACAGAAAAAAAAGATCACATATAATTGCACTTATTTTACTGTAAGATAAGCACTATACTCTAAAATTGTCATCAAAATTAATAGTTTTGTCGGACACAAAAACTGAATTGACACTTGTGACGTCAGAACACAACTGTACTGAGAGTGTAAATATTCTACATTGCTATCTTACTAGAATCTATTTGTGTATTCCTAGTAAAATTCCTCAATATATCCAGTTTTATATATTCAGGTAGTAATATTAAATATTCCTCTATAGCCAATATCCATGTTCATTAGGGTGACTCACGAACTGGGGTTAACATTTTTTTTGGTACATAGGTTCTATGAGTAATGTGGCTCAATATGAGCTTTTTGTGAAAATTTTAGGTTGATCGGAGCATTGCATCAGGTTGAAATCGTTTTAAACGGGGTTTCGCCAAAATCTTGATATTTGGTGAAGGGTAATGACTTTTATCCCAGTAGTGATCCGAGTAGAGGGTTACAATGAGATGCTGCATGCAAAATTTTAGCCTTTTTTTCTCAATTTTAAGAACCAAAAGCAGCCTGTACAAAATTTGGTGTTGCAACTTGTTAAAGTGCCCCCCCCCCCTATCCTTAACAAAAATCCAGAGTTTTTCCTAAAACTACTTCCACCTTAGTTCATCAAGTTAGAGCATGTTTTTGCATTTCAACACTAAGGAATAACATCACCCAGAGAACCTATTCACCTTTTGATTTTATTACTTTACTTCTTCGTGTGACACCCTAATGTTTATATATTCCTATTCAAAAATTGTTTATTTATATTTTTGACTTTCAGGAGTAAAGCTTTATCAGATCTGAAGGCTTACTTAGGGAACTTCAAGAGATATACTAAAAAGTAAGTTGGATTTAAAATAAATCAGAAAAATATATTATTATGATAAAAATGTAAGTTTCTCCAACGTATTCCTTTATTCATATTTTCTTCCTCCACTATTTAACTCTCCCAAAAAAGTAGTAGTTAAAAGGAATGCTTACACAGGGTACAATGGGTAGTGCACCATTGTTTTCTGATTTTTATAAAATTCTTTAAATGTAGCAATTTTGCCCCATTTCAAGTCCTTCTCGGGGGGTAAGCGGGGGAATTTACCCCATTTAGATTTAATCATGTATTGTATACGCCCTTCATAAAAGATAAAATTCAACAGTTCGTAAATGTTTAGGCCAGTTCAACTGTTCCTCGGTTCCTGTTTGTTCGAAGGACGTGCATCTGTGTTCCGGAGAAAGTTCGAAGGTGTTCAGTACGAACTCATGGTTATGATAACGGTATGTTCAACATTTTTTCATTTTCTTAGAATTCAATGTCTTCAAAGGGTCGGACTTAGTGAGAAGAAAGAAGTATTTGAACTAGGTATGGCTGGATGAACTACACTCGGTCACACTAGAAATATAGTTAAACTTTCCGTGTCTAGTTGAAATACTTCTTATGATTCAATCAAAAATAGAACAAAAACATTTTGTTTTAAAAAGATGTGCCCTTAGTGGTAGTTGCTTATTTTTGCATACTTAAATGTTTCAAATCAATTATTAGGTTGAAAATGAGCCAATTTGTACCTTTGTACGACTTTATTTTAGTTTTTTTTTCTGTTCCCTATGGAGTTTAGACGTTTATATATTTTTCAACTTTAAAGTATTTTGTCTGTTTTCCATGTTTTCTTATTTCTAGAGTTTCAATTTTACCAAGGTTTTTTCTGTAGTTTCAAGTTTACCTAGAGCTTATTTTTTTACCAAGAGCTTATTTCTAGAGTTTCAAGTTTCCAAGAGCTTATTTCTAGAGTTTCAAGTTTTATCAAGAGCTTATTTCTAGAGTTTCAAGTTTACCAAGAGCTTTTTTCCAGAGTTTCAAGTTTACCAAGAGTTTATTTCTAGAGTTTCAAGTTTACCAAGAGCTTATTTGTAGAGTTTCAAGTTTACCAAGAGCTTATTTCTAGAGTTTCAAGTTTACCAAGAGCTTATTTCTAGAGTTTCAAGTTTACCAAGAGCTTATTTCTAGAGTTTCAAGTTTACCAAGAGCTATGCTGGAACGGATCCTATTCATCAGGTTCAACTTCCAGATGTATTTACACAGGTAACATGGAATTGGATTGGTTGTTCTTCAAGGGAATTTATTCTATTCCATTTTATAAAACGCAAAAAAAAATCGTTTTTGAATTTTTAAAAATCTTTTGGAAAGAGACAGACACATTTTCGAATATTAGGCCTACTTTTAAATGTAAAAACGGCATTTTAGTGCAAACATTATCATTGTAGACTCTCCCCTTCTTAGGAAATTAAAACGATGATTAGTAGGCTAAAAAGCTTCAACACATTTATTTTATTTACACTGTATATTATCTTGAAAAATCATTCCCCTCCCCTATCCACTTACAGTCGTGTTCCTACATCCAGATGCTAGTCATATAAAAGAAATAAGGGTTTAATCGCTTAATTGTGGAAAATAAATTATTATTTTAGAGAAAATACATGAATTTTTGTGTATGAAGTATCAAAAGGAGGGGATAACCGTATCAAAAGGAGGGGATAACCCTAACAGTTAAATGTATGTTACAGGCTGAGCTGATAGTTAATGTAACCCCTGTTTAGGCTGAGATTAGTTGGGTTGAACGGCCAAGCACTGGCCGGCATTGTATGGTGGACGATAATCTTATTCAAGAGTATCCAGTCAACAAACAAGGAAAACGGGAGTTCTCTTTAAAGTAAGTTACTAAGATACTTATCAAGTTTTTTAGCTCTGATTATTAATAGAAAGTAAGTGATTTTCTTCGTTAAAAAGGTGTTTTGGATAAAATTACATCAACAAAAACTCTACTGATATTTGATTTGCACCTTAAACTAGTTCAAAATGTCGCAACCCATCGATATTTTTGGAATTATTTTTTGAAGTTGCGAGAGGGAAGGGGGGTGGATTATCCTCACATTCATACATACATAGATACAGTTGCAATTTGCATACATTACATACATTTACATACTAAAAATTACAATATATAACATACATGCATAAAAATATATTTAACTAATAACTGGGTTTTGTTTAAATTGTCTAGTGTCCATGAAGATGTTAAAAACGTTAAAAAAATATTTGTAGACAAAGTTCTGAACTGACTCGTTTAATGGAGCTGGTAGGTGGCAGAACAGCTTGTTACAGGTTCATTTTATCCATCAATCCATCCATGTCACTTTTTTAGATTGCCCAGTTGAATATTTGAATTCTAAACTAAAATTATAGCTTTTAGCTTTACAGTAGCTAGTAACATGATCTTTGCAGCATACAAGCTTTTATTTCCAATGCCTCAAAAAATAGACTATATTGGGAAGGTAAAAGCAAACACATCATAATCTTCATGTTAGTTTGTAAAAAAATTTGGAATTATAACCTAATGTAATCCTATGAAAATGGTCAGATGTTGCAATTTAAAATTCTACTATTCCTGATATAAATTGTTGCTCAATTGTTTAGAAAATGATTATTCAACTATTTTTTATGACAACAATTTTTGGAATTATTTTAGGTGGAAAATTCTAAACCGATACAAACCCTATTCATTCCGTCCGGAGACAACAGTTATCAAGAACAATATCAATAAAAGTAAGGAAATTAGCTCATTATAACAATTTAATTCTTAACTTCCAAAGTCATACTCTTTCTTATCATTATTTAATATAAATATAAAATTATCTTGGACTTTTTTGTTTGAAATGGTGTATTTAACATTTGTTGACAATTTAAAAGTTCTGAAAATTTTAACTTCCCTATTGAGTGGTGTGAATTAAGTAATTATATTTTTTCTTCTAACACAATTTTGGCTTTTACATGTTGACTTTCCAAGCAGCCGTTTTTTTTGTTGTATTCCAATATACACAAATTTCGTAAAGTTGTTTGTTTAAAATTGATGTATTTTCAATATCGTAAAATCGACATTTTTTCCACGCAAAAGTTTTCAAATTCGGGCTACCCTAAATCCTACCCTTTTGGTTTAGCCGTTATTGATACTAACAAATAAATATATAAATTTATATATATTTAGATTGAGTGAACAATGTTTTTAAAATTTGTTTATTTGCAGCCGGGAGAGGACGGAAAAGAAAGCGGAAGAAAGAGTTTGAAGATCGTATTGCAGCGCACAATCAGAAATCATACATCACAGATCCAGCGTTTCAGATTTCAGAGGTTCAGACCCAAACCAGAGAAGAAATCTACCAAACTAGAGAAGTTATCTACCAAACTGGGGACGTGGTCTACCAAACAGGGGACGTAGTCTATCAAACAGGAGATGTAGTCTACCAAACAGGAGATGTTGTGTCTATACCGGCGGTTGAGGGTGGGGGAGATGTACTGAGCGAGGCTGTTGGAGTGCTCAATGAGGGATCTAGTGTTGGACCTGTTGAAGGAGAAGATGAGGATTCTGATGAAGAGGAACAGGAACTAGGGTTTGACGAGGTTCTCCATGATGGATTAGTTTACTTTGACTCCTGTTACAAGACAGCTCAAGCTGTGACGTACAATAAGAAAGATGAATCTGGGATACTCATGGTCAGGAGTACAACACAGCTTCTGCACGCTTTCATAGGTATATATTATGGATTCCAGGGCGCATGGTCCGGGGGTTCCATGCCGGGTTCTTTTTATAATCTGTCATTATTACAACAAATTAGTATAAGTCCTAATCATGGCTTAATAATACAGAGAGGACAGGAGATTAGTTAATAACCTAAGCAAACACCTGCGACCAAAATTATATTTTTTTCATGAAATCAAACTAACATTTAAAGAGAAATCTTTAACAGTTAGATGGGCTGCAGATAGCAGTCAAAGGAAGATTGCACTCAAACCTGCATAAAGGGAAAGAAGGGATTTCCAGTTAACCCAGGCAGTAAATTGGGGAAGGGGTGTAGAGTGTAGGGGTACTAAACTTTCTTGTAATAAAAATAAGAAGCAAAATTCACTAAGTTTGTTTTATTACCTGCAATTTATTTCTTGTTGTGTAATGGGGGGGGGGGTACTTTGTCAGCATCTTAATATTTTAATTTTGCTTCTAGGTGGATCGACAAGTGTTAATGCCGGGTGGTCACCCCGTCCTGTTGAGATAGAGATTTATGAACCTAAACTAACCAATGCATTCCTAGTCATAACTTCCTTCCAGATACCAAACATTGTACACAGGCAGAGAAGGGTAGGTTTATTCATTTTGAATTCGAATGAAAATCTAGGGGCGTCAAAACTAAACAGAGAGCGGGGGAGATAAACCCCCCCCCCTCCCCCACCCATATATCTCTAAGATTAAATCTTTTTCACGCTGCTTTTGATATTCCTGGAGACCTTTTGTTTTATTCCTGTTTCTTTGCAACTATTTTTTAAGGCTAAAATTTAGTTTTTATTTACTTTCTTTGCCTTTAGAAAATTCCTGTTTTGTTTTCCGTTTAGTAAAATTTCGTTTCTTTGTTTTGAAACCTTGTCAGCTTTAAATGAAAAGTATTAATCTTTTTCAAGATTATGTAAAACCTCTGGATTCTTCTCTTGACTTAGCATGTTTACAATAAAAATAAATTAATTTTTACATACATTTTACATTCACCTCATTTTATAACTTGATTACAAGCAACCTCTTCTCAATTTTTTATTTTAAATTTTTTCTTGATATAAAAGCAAAATTTGTTTAGACACCAAAGCTTTGCCTTGGACCTGTAGCTCTCTCTACATCTAACTCAGAACATAATGTAGCGCTACGTAAGTATTTACTTTTTACACTTATTGCCACCTATCACTTTTTTAATCTGAATCTAATTAATTTTTAATTTAATATCCTTGATTCTATACTTAGCCTAATTAAATCTATATTTAGTTGGTGAGCACATGAAGTACAATAACGACAACGTAACCAGAATTAGTGCTGTAGCAGCATGCAATGATGAAACTTTTCATGCTTTCAGGTTTGTTTATAATGAAAAGAACTGCATATTTTTTATTAACAAAAGTAAATTAATTCGCCCTTTTGAAAATTACTTAAAGTGCAAAATCAACTAATGAAACGAAGCCAAATATTCTAAATATTAATATATCTATCTTGTAAAGGTCTGGTTTAAAGGCATTTAACTGTGTGTACACCTACGACGAGAACTCTATTTTGAACTCCGCCACTAATCGGGTCAAGTCCTTGAAGAACGGGTTGAAGGAGCTCGAGATTGCGCTCTCCTCTGAGATCGGAGCTCTCCGTGTCTCCTGGGAGGTTTACATGAACAAGATCGTATCCTTGAAGCAGGACGCGGACCTAGCCGACCTTTTCCTGGCATTGGATGACAGTAAGTAACTATGAATACTTGCTGCTTCGCTCCTTGTTTCACGCTTTTCTTGAATTTTAGAGAGAAATACAAATATTTTAATTTTCTATAGTTACAATTTTTGGAGAACTCTTTTTTATACTTTTAAAAAATAGTTTTTTTTCATCCTTAAGTCCCAAAACATGTTAAAACCACAGATCAGAGATTAGAATAGAAGGGAAATAAAACTATCCTGATCCCTATGAATTAGTCAGTCCCTTTGATCCTGAAAAGGAGTTCAAAGTGTACAATTCATTTAAATGTTCACAAATTATGAAGGTTAAAATAGAACCTCATTCTTAAAAAATTAAACCTAAAGCTATAGAAAATAGACACTTATTTTACAACTTATACTTTTTACTAAGTATCACATGCATAATTGAATTCTTTTCCTCGGAGGAGGTATTATTTTTCACTACCTGTTTACTGTAATATATTTTCTGATTAAAGTGGAAGAATGGGTGTTAACGGACCCTGAAGGTATTCGTCTGTTCCGACTAAATCCACTAGAGAAATCACAACTAGGAAAGAGCAGATCAAAATGAACCGAAAAATCGAGGACAACAGATGACGTGATAAACACATTTTTTTTCAATCATATATCTTAAATAATTTCGTTTTTTAAAGAATTTAGACAGGAATTGGATAGGCCATTTTAATCATAAATTTTTAGAGTTTTGGACCATAATGCTCACATGCTCAATTGCCGATTTTTTGCCCAAACTTTATTTTGTTCTGTCTGGTGTCAGATGAAGATGAGTTAAGAAGATATGAAACCGAGTTCTTTGAATGGTTGGGAGCAGGAGTATACCCTGATATACCATGGAAGGAGTATGTTATAAAGAAGGTTAGTATGAATGGAAGGAGTATGTTATAAAGAAGGTTAGTATGAATGGAAGGAGTATGTTATAAAGAAGGTAAGTATGAATGGAAGGAGACAAGTTATAAAGAAGATTACTATGAATGGAAGGAGTATGTTGTAAAGAATGTTAGTATGCATGGAAGGAGTATGCTAAAAAGAAGGTTAGTATGAATGGAAGGAGTATGTTATAAAGAAGGTTAGTATGAATGGAAGGAGTATGTTATAAAGAATGTTAGTATGAATGGAAGGTGCAGGAGTATATACTGATATACTTTTTAAATCACGGATATCTGAACAATTTCGTTAAGAATTATATCAAATAATTTTAACATGAAGCCAGCTGGAAACTAATAATTCTTTGTTAAGGTTTCGGAAGACCCCAGTTTCGAAAGGAAAAGCATAACTGAGGACGATTTCCTTCGATGGAACCAGGATCAGAGCTTCGATAATCAATACTTTGGGAACGTGATCCTTCAAGAAGGAACCCTAGTGAAGAGCAAACACAAGACGCACGCACGGAAGAAAAGGAAGAAGGCAATATCTTTATGTGTAGGGTTTTCTTGATCTAAACAAAGCTCTTTAAGGTCTTAACGTTTGGATGCATACTGGTCTTATCTACAATGCCAGAACTTGACATCCACTATGGGAACTATATTTTAAGCGACTAATTAATTTTACTTTTATTTTCGCGGTTTCTCGTTGGCATTGTTGGCCTTTGATTTGCTTGAAATTAACTTAATTCGATAGACTACTAAAAACCGTCTAGTATTTATGACTCAATTAACACTTCAAAAGTTTCAACCATTGGATACATATATTAACTTTTCTTTTTTATACAACACATTTACTTTCGCTGTGGTAGCTTTTCTCTTCACGTATGTTAATTTTCGTGTTTTTGTTTTAATATTCATTTCAACTTTTGACAAAAATGTCAAACTCTAGAGCTGTTTAAATCAATTTAATAACCAGGGTATTGGAAAAATATAAATATGATTTAAACTATTGTACAGGCTGTTTATCTTGAACCTGGAGAGTTGGATACTGGGGTTGGTCAGGAGGTAGAGGAGGTCAGGGAGGAGGTCGTCTTCGAATACCAGGTTCCTGTAGAGGAGGAGAACCCAGACCAGAACTCTTTCAGTGCCTTCAACCAGGTGGTGGTGGACGGAACCTTCATGATCTAGCAGATGTAATTCTTCGAACCTTATATTAAGAAATGAGTTTGCTTTCTCTTGCACGGAATGTACTCAGAGGTTCCCTAAATCCAGAAAAGCTGTGAAGGAATAAATTTTAGGGTTGAAGTAAATCCGTAAATACATGCAGTTATATAATTTGATATGAAAAGTTCTTTGGTGGGTTTTATTTCGATTTAGAGAGTTTTCGCGAAAAAAATTAAGTGGGTTAAGGTGAATATCTTATTACATAAAAAAAGATTGGCAAGTCTTAAAATATCTAAAGATTATAGATTCTAAAAATTGACAGCAGTATTTGTTAAATAATTTTAGGCGAAGTTTAATCTAGACTTAAGATTGATTTATGTGTTAAGTATCAACCTACAACCCATTTTATTATTCGCTAACACTCCCTTTAATATCAATTGCATAAATTATTTAGATTGTAAAACTATTTAAATCATTGTTTTAAAATATGTTATACTTCAAACTTTCTTTTCAAGATGTTATGTTATAAGGAGAAAAATGTTTCACTATGTTTTTTATGTTATTTGAAAATTTAGGAAAGTTTTAACAAAAAGAGAATTTAGCTAAAATTGTTTTGGTTTCAGACACAAATAAATACAAGGATGGGAATTCTAGGATTGTCGAAACTGGTGGCCGACGTTGCTGCCGGCGCGATCAAGGAGAACGAGATCAAGAACTACTTCGGGAGAAAGGTTGCGATAGACGCCAGCATGAGTCTCTACCAGTTCTTGATTGCTATTCGACAGGAAACCATATTATTTCTTCAGAAAATTAAACAGTCCTTAATGAATTAGATTAATTAAATCTGAATATTTTCTAGCAAAAGGATTTCTGATACCTGATTGGTTTTAAATAATTACAAGTATGCGCTCCCATGGGGAGGGTTTTCATAAAGTAATGATAACAGTAATAATGATAATACTGAAGTGATGAATATGGATATTTGGTATAGGAAGGAGGAGGAGCACAGTTAACCTCAGCAGACGGAGAAACTACCTCTCATCTTATGGGATTCTTCTATAGAACTATCCGGTATTTAACTATTTGAATAATAGTTGGCCTAAAAGACGGGGGGGGGGGG
This sequence comes from Eurytemora carolleeae, assembly GCF_000591075.1. NCBI lineage: Eukaryota > Metazoa > Arthropoda > Copepoda > Calanoida > Temoridae > Eurytemora > Eurytemora carolleeae. The sequence goes on along the minus strand of NW_019396476.1, from coordinate 213,317 downwards.
GTGGCACTCTAGATTTACAGTTTAAACATCTAGACAGGAGAACTAGAGGGGGGGAGCACCCTAGATTTACAGTTTAAACATTTAGACAGGAGAACTAGAGGGGGGGGGACACCCTAGATTTACAGTTTAAACATCTAGGCAGGAGAACTAGAGAAAAGAAAGGAGAAGAGGGATGAAGCCCAGGTAGCCCTGGACAAGGCCAAGGAGGATGGGAACATGGAGGAGGTGGATAAACAGAGCAAGAGGCTGGTCAAGGTTGGGAAAGAACATGTGGAGGAGTGCAAGGTATAAATATTATCTATCATTCATTCCTACCTACCTACTTACCTACCTATCTATCTACCACTTGCCTAACTACCTATTTTCCTACCTTCCTTAGTATCTACCTACCTTCTTTGTACGATATTATCCATCATTGGTTATTTTTGGTTCTTTTGATCCATCTATAAAAACGCAATATCTTTATTTATTGTTTAAAAAATTACATGTTATAGTGTAAACTTTTAGGCCCTGTTGTTGTTGTTGTAGCTTCATCCTGGGTCAGGATCTTCAAGTTCTTCCAGTCCAAGGAAATTAGAGGCTTCTATAGTGTGGGTTCATAGGCTGGTGGTGGGGAGGGTGGTTGGATTTGCATGGCAGTTAAAAAGGTGGTTAGTATCGTGAGGTGTGGCTTGACATTTGGGGCATTTATTTTCAATTTTATCATCTAATCGGTTGAGGTAGGAATTAAGGAGTCTTGAGAAACCGCTCCTGAGTTGGGAGAGTCTTGATCTGGCGATTCTTGTGAGTTTAATTTCATCAGGATTGATCGGAGGAGGGGGGTTATAAGCCTGGCCGAGGACGCGATTCTCAGAGTATTGTTGAATGGTTTTCCTGACTGTTTCTGTGTGTATGTCTTTGAGGACTCTTTTATAAACTTGTTTGGTTGGCTTTTGTTCTCTGAATCTGTGTGTAACCTCTTCTGTGTAGACTGTAGATGTTCATGGATTTTTGTAGTTTCATTTGACGAGGGGGTTGAGGTCTGTATAGGTGTTTATTACCAGGGTGATCAGGTAGATGGGTTGATGCTAGGTATTGTTTAGTTATTATTTTGCTGTGTATTTCTAGAGGGAGCACCTTGGTTTCAATGTGTAGGTGGTCTATATTCGTCATGAGTAGAGAACCAGTGGCAATTCTCAAGGCTGAGTTTTCGACTGACTGAAGATCAGACCACCTTGATTTGCTTACAGCTGGTGCCCATACTGGAGCAGCATATTCCAGGACGCTCCTACAAATAGATTTGTAGGTAAGGATTAGCGTTTCCTTGCTTTGGCCCTATGTGGATCCTGCCAGTGATTTTAATATGTTTATTTTCTTACTTGCTTTTGAGGCTGTTAGTTTGGCGTGTTGGTTGAAGGTGTGCATGGTGTCAAAAGTTACTCCAAGGAGTCTGGGATGTTTTTCTAGAGGAACGAGTAGGTTTTTGATCTTGATCTGAGGATGGATTTTGGCTTCATGGGAGTCTGGAGTGAAGAGAGTGACGGTTGATTTTTCTGGAGAGACTAATAGTTCTCTTTCTTCCAGAAAGTCTGTTACTTTATCAACATAGTCGCTGATGCTAATTGAGTTGATGGATTTCCCTGATGAGTAGATGGATATGTCATCAGCATATTGGATTTCTTTAATACCTGGAGGGGGGAAAGGCAGATCTTTGAGATAGAAATTGATGAGGATCGGTAAGATTACCGCTCCTTGAGGAACGCCTGTTCTGACGTTCCTTGATTTAGACTGTTTATTCCTGAAATTAGCCTTAGATTGTCTGCCTCTCAGATAGCAGCTTAACCAGCGTTTAACAAAAGGGGGGAGAGTAGACTTGTTAAGGTCATTGAGGAGTTTGTCATGGGATACCATGTCGAAGGCTTTGCATAGGTCAATTTGAAGGAGGACAGTTCTGTCAGCAGGTTTTTTCTGATTAAAACCTCTGGTGATGTCTTGATTTAGGTCATTGAGTGCAGATACTGTAGAGTGGTTTTTCCTGTAACCATGTTGGAAGTTCGGGATAGGAAGGTGTTCTGTGAGTTCAGGTAGGATTAGTCTTTCTAAGATTTTAGCTGCCGGGCATAGAAGTGAAACAGGTCTATAGGATTTGGACTCAGCAGGATCTTTTCCTGGTTTAAGGAGAGGGATGTTGATCTAGTTTTTCCATATTTGAGGGATTTTACTGTGCTGAAGTGAGAGGTTGAAAATGTTAGTTAGGTATTCAAGTCCTAGTGGTCCAAGGTGTTTAAGATGAAGGTTGGATATTCCGTCAGGTCCTATTGCTTTGGAGGATTTGGCTTGTTTTATTGCTTCACTTGTGTCAGATGCTGTCATTATTGTAGCTCCTGATGTAGTGTTCCTTTATGATTCTTTGAAAATGGTTCTAGTGAGTTTGGAGCTGGTGTGCCTAGAGACAGATGTGTATTGTTTGTTGAAGTTATTTGCAATATTTGATGCATTGGACAGGTACTTCCCTTTGAATCTGATTCCTTGGTTCTGTTTGCTTTGTGGTTGTCCATTGTGGCGTTTGAGTAGGTTGAAAAGTTTGGAAGGGTCTGTTTTCCTATTTATGTTTCCTACTTCTTCTCTCCATTTTTCTTGTTTATGTTTGTTTATTAGTTTGCTTATCTCATAGTTGAGTTCTGGAATCTGTTGAGATTGTGGGTTTGTTTTCCTTAGTTCATCTCTCTCTAGTATCTTGTTCTTGACTGTGGTTGGGACTTCAGGGAATATTTCTTTGATTCGTCCTTGAGGTATTGTGTTTCTGGATACTCTGTTAATGACTTCTCTAAGATCTTGTTCAGCTCTGTAGACATCTGTGGGTGGGTTGTTTAGAAATCTCCTCTTCTGAGGTTAGGGTGAAGTTTACCCAGTCAGCTTTTTTGAAATTTATGTAAGTTTTGTTCTCACTCATTATGAGTTTGAGTGTCGTTGTACAAGTTATAACAATGGGTAGATGGTCAGATCCTAAGCTTAGAGATGTTGTCCAGTTACAGTATGGAAGTAGAGGGGGGCCTGCAAGTGATATTTCAGGAGAAGTTGGCTGTGAGTTTCAGGAGGTTCTGGTAGGCATGTCCATGTTCAGGACACTGAAGGAGCTGGCTCCAATTGTATCAGAGATCAGGGTACCTCTGGAGTCTTGGATGGGGGAGAACCATAGTGAGTCATGGGCATTAAAATCACCCATGATTATTGTATTATTGTCGTAAAAAGCATGGCTAGATTTGGTGAAAACCCGATATCACAGCTGCTGGCAGGGGGAATATATATATTTACAATTTTTATATTGTCAACCTTTATGGCGAGGTATTCTGTAAATTTGTCAAGTTGGACATCTGGAAGGGGTTCGAAGGGAATAGTTTCATGAACCAGGAAGGCTAGTCCTTCACCAGTATCTCGTTCTCTGTCTTTTCTTATCAGTGTATAGTTAGGAAAGTTAGGAGGCTTTGATTTGTTGGTGAGTTTGGTTTCTTGGATTGCTGCTATTTTTATGTCGTTTTCCTTTAGCCATAGGTTTAGTTCGGTGTATTTGTTTTTTATTCCGTTGCAGTTTAGTTGTAGAATTTCAGATCGTAGTTCTTTGGTTGGTTGTTTTCTTTGGATTTACTCTGTTGATAAGTGGGTTGTTGACTAGCAGTGGTTGTAGTAGGTTGTTGACTAGTTGTGTTGTTGTTATCACAGACTGTTGTAGTATTAGGTTGTTTATTAGTTGTGTTGTAGCTATCACAGCATTTGGGGCACTGGAAGACAAGTGAGTAATTTCTGATTGATTTAAATTGACTACAGTTTGTTTCTTTATTTTTACATAGGTGGCACCAGTTATTACATTTGTTGCACTTTACTGAGGTTTGTGTTCGTTCGTTTATCTGTTGGTTACATACACTGCAGATCCATCCTCGTCCAGGAATAGGGCCCGGGTTGGGTTCTATACCGGCAATCAGCAGTAGTATTCTGACCAGTCCCGCCGGAGGGAGCTGGTCTTTAATTACAAAAAACATTGGACTGAAAGATCTCTTAATTCCTTGTCAGAAACTGAAGAGTTTGATGAGAGGCTTTGCTGTGTTGGTTGCACTACGTGAAGGCTCTCTTTTGGCAACCTTTAGGTCCTGTCTGCTCATTTCACGTTTAATTTATACTCAAATGAATCTATTTTCTTCAAAGTGGAAAAATTCAACATTTCAATCTGTGTATATATATTTATTCTGAGGAGTTCGTTTTCAAAATAAATTTTAATCCTGAATTCTTTTTTAGACTTTACTGAAGTTTATGGGAATCCCATATGTGGAGGCTCCATGCGAGGCGGAGGCACAATGCGCCGAACTGGTCAAGGGAGGAAAAGTATACGCCGCCGGAACCGAGGATATGGACACACTCACATTCGGCTCAAATATTCTGCTCCGTCATTTAACCTTCAGGTAGTTTCCATGGTTGTTAAAGAATATTTTGATGTCGTCTTCTGTAGTTTTCATAGATTTATCTTTTCATGCTTTTATTTTTCTCAGTTTAGCCACTCCGTTTCATTTATTTTTCTCAGTTTAGCCACTCCGTTTCATTTATTTTTCTCAGTTTAGCCACTCCGTTTCATTTATTTTTCTCAGTTTAGCCACTCCGGTTCATTTATTTTTCTCAGTTTATCCACTCCGTTTCATTTATTTTTCTCAGTATCTTTATCATGCGTCCACAGCTCTTCTATAAACTTCTGTGGAAATTGTGAAAATTCTTTCAAAATTTAGTGAAACTCCAGATAAGATATATTTCAGCCATCTGACCCTACTAATCTTAAATTTGATTAATCTCATTAATCTAAAGGACATTAAGCTTGATTTTAAGTGACCCTTCATCAAATAAAAATCATGCCCGAATTATAACGGTATTCTTGAAACGTTAATTTGATCAAAAATGTTGACTCAATAAGTGTTGAATTTTGATAATTTCTCCTTTGTTTTTAAAAGCAAGAAACGAGCAAGTAACTTTAGCAGAAAAACTACAAATGAAACTAGAAACAAAAACAGGAATTCATGGATTCATGCTTGATCAGACAAAGCTTTTAAGGGCACCTTTATCAGTTGTAATTCGTGAATTGTCAACGAGGTTATAGTATATAGAGTGATGATGCACGCTAATCCTTTACTAATTGTACAGGCTCTGTACTTTACTTCCAAAGGTCAATATGGATATTACAGTACTCGGGGGTGATTTCTGAAAACATTTAAATGGAGGATTTGTTTTCCATGTAACTATTAAAATCCACTAACTCTTTATCGTGTGCAGGATTCCATTTTCACAGGAAGACAAACTATTACAGTCTTTTACAGAGCAATCAATATTTCATCGTTAATAAACTGTTCTGAGAAAACTGAGTAAAATTCAAGATACAAAACCTCCTCATACACCAGCCCCCCTGGAAATTGCCTTCTTTGCAATGGAGGTTCAACTATAATCACGCTGACAGTCTTCGAATGATTTCTAAAAATCTCAATGAAGCAAATTAATTTGTTACTTTTTTTAATTGATGATTAACCAATAATTAATTTAGTGAGGCGCGTAAGATGCCGATCAAGGAGTTCTACCTGGACAAGGTGTTGGAAGGGTTCGAGATGTCCCAGGAGGAGTTCATTGATCTCTGTATCCTTCTAGGCTGTGATTATGTTGACAAAATCAAGGTAGGAAAATCCGTCAATAAAGATATGTTCCCATATTTTTGCAATCTGATACGGCAAGCAAAGATTTATATTTCAAGCTAATTGATCTAGCACAATTTATAGTTTGAAATAAAAAATATATATTTAAAACATCAAATTGCAATGATGGATCGGAAAAATATAGTTTCAATACAGTGATTTGTTCCGTAGATGAAATTATGAAATTATTTTGTTTTTCTGTAGCTATTTTATAACGTTTTTTACAGATTTTGTTCCACACCAATTTTTTTTATCTTGTCAGTGTTTAAGATACAACTTTTATCCTAATTCTCTCTTAATTCCTATTTAACCAGCATCAATCCATTTGTATTCAAAATTTTAAGAAAAGCCTAAAGCCCAACTTCTAAAGGCGCAGCCTGAGGTGAATAATCAAAATTATTCCACGGTTTTTCTTTTAATATTATAACAATAATTTTGATTATTATCAAGCTAGTTTATATTCCAAGAACCGTTGCAAACATCTGATATCTCATTTAATAAAGTCCCTTTATGATAAGGAAGAAGTGCGTACCTAAAATTATGATTCAGCAATGGAAGAAGTACGGGTCTAAACTTCTGATTTAATTTGATTTCAGGGAATAGGTCCAAAGAAAGCTATTGAGCTTGTAAAGAAACACAAGTGTATCGAGAAAATACTGGAAAACATTGATAAAACTAAATACCCTGTACCTCATAACTGGATGTACAACGAGGCCAGGTATGTGCACTGTACATAGAGTGTTGCATTTATGTGTCTAGTCTATATTGCTGTCATCATGTTTCTCATATTCTCATCAATACGGTACAGACTTTAGTGTGCATTTTTGCACATTACTGCTCACATTTTCTTATTCTTCAACATCTCATTGAGAGAACAGTTCAAAAAACAGTTTTGAGATGGTGTCAATAATCAGTTTTTAATTTTCTAGCAAAATTAGCGAAAATTCTCTGTAAAGGCTTATCACCCGATTAGTAGAGGAAATTAATCATGATAGAGTGGTAAGAAACTGCAAATAACAAAAAAAAACTTGCTTGAAGTGCTTGTCGTACAATTCGGCTGACTTGTTCAATGGCTGATTTGTTAATTGATGTTCTAATGGAGCTGTTAAATGAATGGTCAAATATTTGTTGATTTTCGTATTGACGAATGGAAAATGTATTGTAAAACATGTGGTTGTTTTAATCTGAAGATAACTTGTTTATCCTACAAATATGAAATCCACAGATTACCCCCCTCCCCCCTAGCATCCATGCTGAGACCTAGAGATAGTGCATACAGTAAAAGTATGTATCTGATTGAATTTGTTTATCTTAAATATTCATGTCTAGTTGTAACTTTAACTAATGTTATTCAGGTTGAAAACGTGGAAATGTACTACTAATATTGTTATGTTTTTTTCCCTGCTTACAATTTGCTGTCTAAATATCTCTTTTCAAAGGCTGTAAAATCGCCAAAAAAAAAAATTTTACATGTATTGAATGATTGAATGATTGACTGAATGTCTAAATGAATTTAGAATTATTGATTGTTTGTTTGATTATTGAACACTCTAGGCGTCTGTTTAAAGAACCGGATGTGATCCCTGCAGCTGATGTTGATCTGAAGTGGGAGAAACCTGACGAGGAGGGACTGATAAACTTCCTGTGCGTTGAGAAGGGGTTCCAGGAGGAGAGGATCAGGAATGGAGCCAAGAAGCTGCTCAAGGGAAGACAAGGTTCAACACAGGGCAGATTAGATTCATTCTTCAAGGTACAATTTGAGTTGAGGAAAATTTTTCAATCAGTACGTCAATGTAACGCAAAAAGCCAGAATCTTTAAATTCCGTTATGGAAACTGATAATGAAGAAAAAATTCTGAAGTTGAACTTTTAAGTAAATGTTTTGTCAATTAATTAAAATCATTTTCTTAATTGGATTTTTTAACCTGTAATTTGCAAGACCCGCCTGACAAATTAATGATCTTGTTTATTTTTAAGATATCGTGATTTTACGGTTAAGATTTCCTGACATCCTCTAGCCCATGGAGATTTTTATACACTTATTAATTAGCTTTTAAGCAAGTGAAAGAAAGTTTTTGATATTGAAAATGTTGTCTTTGAAAAAAAAAGTAAAATGTATTCCGTGAAACTCAAAATACTGTAAAATAGAAAGACGACCTTCAGATCCAAATTTGAAGCTTTTATTTTAGATAGTCCATTGATCATGAAATACAGGAATTGTGCAAGATGCAGTGTACATTTCACTGAAAAAGTTTATTTTCTAGAAACTGGTAAAAGTATTTGCATTAAATATACACAAGATTGCTGAAATGTCGTCTTCTTTTCCATAGTAGTATAGATTATTGATTGTTAATGAAAATGTTTGTTTAAGGTTCTACCAAGTCCTACTCCTGCGAACAACAAAAGAAAGTCTGAGGATGGAAAAGGATCGGCTGCGAAGAAGGCTAAATCCAGCGCAGGAGCGGCGAAGAAGGGAGTCTATAGAAGATAACATCCTAGATGTGTCATCAGCATTTAATCTCCGATACGCACTCAAAAAAATCCATTCTGTCCAATTCTTAAAAGAATGTTTTTTTAATTTCCCCGGAAGTTTTCCTAATTTCCTATCTTTAATCGGAGGTTCTGAAATATATGTATAATCTCCCGTATTCTTTCAGAGGATGGAGGAAGTAAATAATGGAGAGGATCCATCTTCAGGCCTGAGGATAGAGGAGGTAAATAATGGAGAGGATCCATCATCAGGCCAAAGGATGGAGGAGGTAAATAATGGAGAGGATCCATCCTCAGGCCAGAGGATGGAGGAGACAGCTAGGAGCGAAGATACGACCTCTGATACGAGAAATACAAATACTAAGATGTCAGATTGTGGTTCCCCTCCTTCTCCTAAAGTTAGGAAACCAAACCGAAGGTATCTTTTTTCCTAGTTCTATCCCTGTTTCCGTTTATCGTATCTCCCATCTCTATTCAGTGTTTTCTTTAACCTGGTTTTCTTTGTTAAATGTTTTTATTTCTTTTTTAAACTTCTTTCTCTGTATTTATTTTTGTTATTCTGTTTTCTCTGTTTCTTTGTTCTACCTGGAAAAGTTTTTCCTTGTTTTTTGTCTGTTTTTCTTTGTTCTGTCTGTTTTTGTTTTGTTCTGTTTGTTTTTGTTTTGTTCTGTTTGTTTTGTTTTATGTCTGTTTTCTTATTTCTGTCTGTTATTCTTTGTTCAATGCCTGTTTTTTTCTATTAAGGTCGAGTGTGGCTATTGCGCGTCGTATGTCTCGAGCTAGCACTGCTGCCGTTGGAATCTCCTTAGGAACCTAGAACTTTTGATTCAATACTTCTTATTTGACTTTTAATCAAATGGGTATTAGAAAATATTATTTTTTGCAACTTGAATTCATTCCTTTTACAAAATACAGTGTACAGTGTACACTACCCTAACATTTCTACTCAAACATTTCCTGTTTTCCCTTAAAATATTTAAACATGTAAACTTTTTGAATAAGGAAGTTGTTGGTTTAGAGGACCAACTATCCCTGGTGCCTGGGAAAGGTGAAACCTCTGACCTTGAAAGATTTAAACAAGTTTTAAATATTTGTGTTAGAAATACATGCAGGTACACTAATGATCCCCTGACCCTAGCAAGTCATTTATTATTGTTTGTTATTTCACTAGATTATGAACTTTGGGAACATTTATTTTTGTCTAAGCTTAAAAATAAAGAAGGGGCAGTAAGCTGTAAAAATGGAAAATCCTCTCATCTAGTTCAACATTTATATATATTTCATTAATAATAGCTTAAAAATGTCAGAGCAAATTCTATTTTTTCATTGGCAATAAAAGATATTATTTCCTATTTTAAAATATATATCTTAATATCCTATCTGTTAGTGTTAGCATGTTTACAAATATGCCATTAATCGGAATCCCTTTTTTCAGAAAACAATAAGTACATAAACTATTTTATCAAGGACAATAGAACGCGAAGAAGCGAACGAAGGCGATCTAGTGGACGAGACTAGTAGTGTATCCAGATTACTAGTGGACGAATGTATTCTGCCGGACTCTAAAATTCAAGAGTTTGTGAATATTCTTTCAAGGACAGAACTCAAGGTTCAGCCTGAGGAACTACTCAGTTCTAAGGTTAGTTGAATAAATTCTTACATCCAGTTTGTTAACTCTAGTTAGGAACTCAAAGTTCAGCCTGAGGAACTACTAAGTTCTAAGGTTAGTTAAGTTAATTTCATACATCCAGTTTATCAACTCTAGTTAGGAACTCAAGGTTCAGTCTGTGTAACTACTAAGTTCTAAGGTTAGGTAAGTTAATTTCATACATCCAGTTTATCAACTCTAGTTAGGAACTCAAGGTTCAGCCTGAGGAACTACTAAGTTCTAAGGTTAGTTAAGTTAATTTCATACATCCAGTTTATCAACTCTAGTTAGGAACTCAAGGTTCAGTCTGTGTAACTACTAAGTTCTAAGGTTAGTTAAGTTAATTTCATACATCCAGGACTACCTAGGACTGAACTCAAGGTTCTGTCTGAGAAATAACAATGATAAGTTTAACAATCTAGTATTTTTTAAAATACATAAATAAATGTATTCTTTTGTATATTAATATTGTACAGTAAGATCAGGGGGCGGAAACGTCATGTGTGTGTGTCTGTACCAAAAGAGTGTGTGTCAGTTTAAAGTACCGAAGGTGTGTACTGGAGGTTTATACAGTACGTAAGAATCTCGGTATTTGTACAGCCTAGGAGTGTACATTTGTTTATTGTTAATTGTTTACTTAGAAATAAGTTTAATATACATGTAATATATTATTTACATATTTAAATCAACACTGTAAAGCCAAATTTTCATGCAAAGAATATAATTTGATTAAAGTTTACAATAAACTACTCGTTATTCAAGTTTAATTATAATCGACGACATTGTTCTACAATTTCCTTGACTGTAGTCATGTTGTGTGTCTGTACCAGAAGAGTGTTTGTAAGTTTACTGTACTAGTCTGCAAAGCAGTGCGACTGGCTTTCTCTTGCCGGACCAGCGCCATTTCCTTTCCCTTTATTCTTGTTCCCTGAGTAAGATCTATAAAGGTAGGTAGACAACTGTCACACTCAAGTTTGACTTTAAATACGTGTAATACATCAATTGTGCAGTTGAAACATTTTGCTAAAACAGACGGGATTCAATTATCTAATAAAACTTTTTCTTGATTTGATTTGATATAAACAGCATCATGTACACAAAACATTTCTTACATGTATGATGGGTCCTACTGTATTAGGTTCGAAGTATTCGCGAATACACTGGTAAACTAGAAGCAGAGGAGAAGGAGTGGAGACGGTTTCTACAAGAACGAAATAGGTGTTATAAACTTGGAGTATCAAACCTTAAACAGGCAAAACAGGGGAACATAAAGGTAAGGCTCAAATTTAAGAGATTCTTAAATTTTATCTTAAAATTGTTGAGAGGGAAAAAATAAGTAATTATCCGACTAGCACATATTTGCCGTAAATCTTCTTAACGTTTTCCTGCGCCCCCAAGTGTTAACTGTTTACTGTTCAGTGTTCATAGACAACCATCCGTTCCAAAACTCTGGTAATGTTTTTATCAAATATGATTTTAGGTTGATGAAACACAGTGGTTTAATTTGTCAGGAGAAGACAAGAAGTTTATTAGAAGGTTTGAATATTTGTCAGTTTGTAAATGGTTTTGTACTGTACTGTACTTATACTTTACTTGTGCTGCACTGTACTGTGCTGTGCTGTACTGTACTGTAATGCAGTGCTTAGGATCCGGATCCGTTGGATCCGCAAGATTTTGGCTTCCTGGATCCGGATCCGCAAAAATATCCGGATCCAAGGGGTAAAATATCAACTAAACACTGCAAAGAAAAAAACTATTTTACTCCTAAAACTCAAATCTGAATTTTTGAAAAAAGAGAGATTACTAAATTTCCTCATTTCTGAATGGTTCAAGTTTTAGGACAAAAATAAGCGAAAAAAAAAACAAAAAAATGAAGAAAAAAAATTATTAAAAAAAACCCAGTAAATCTTAAAGAAATGACCTGGATCCGGATGTACCTTACTGTACCTTTCTGTACCTTACTGTACTGTACTGTACTGTACTGTACTGTACTGTACTTTACTGTACTGTACCTTACTGTACCTTACTGTACCTTACTGTACTGTACTGTACTGTACTGTACTGTACTGTACTGTACTGTACTGTACTGTACTGTACTGTACTGTACTGTACTGTACTGTACTGTACTGTACTGTACTGTACTGTACTGTACTGTACTGTACTGTACNCTGTAAAGACTATGTTAAAGATCGAAGACTTAAATAAACTTTTAGATCTTCTGAATAAAAGACTTTCCTGTCTTATCTTTTGTGAGTAACTCCAGTACTAAATTCTATTCTAGGATTTGTTCTGAAGCTATACGGAGTAGTAAATATTCTAGTACAAAACTCTATTCTAGGATGTGCAGTTAAGCTTTGAAGCTGCCAGGAGTAGTAAATACTCTAGTACAAAACTCTATTCTAGGATGTGACGTGAAGCTGTGAAGCTATGAGGAGTAGTAAATACTGTAGTACTAAATTATATTCTAGGATGTGCTGTGAAGCTGTGAAGCTGCCAGGAGTAGTGAATACTCTAGTACTAAACTCTATTCTAGGATGTGCCGTGAAGCTGTGAAGCTGCGAGGAGTACTGAAGAGAGAAGAAGATGATCTTGATGCTGCGTATAAAGAACTAGAACAAGAACCAGAACTAGCAGTTAAACAAGATACTAAACATATTTTACAGGTAGCATCTCTTAAAATAATTGATTGATATTCCCTACAGGCCTACAACTCCATCGAGATCTAGAAAACTTAATTCCAGTGACGGATAATTTAGAGTAATGGATGGGGCGGGGAGGGGGGTAGTATATGTGGAAGCCGATAAGATAACCTCCTAGATAATGGGAAATCTCTTTCTGGGAAATCAATGATCTTGAAGAGATACAGGTGAAATAGGAGTTAAGTGACAATTTCCTAAACGTAAAATTTCCTATGTATTCTTTTCCCAAATGGCTTGCGTATCATAGTCGCAGCACCATGCCAAGAGCAACTCAAGTCCAAACCTGCTAATCTGATTTAAACTATAGAAATTTCTTGTCTGTTTAAACACCTTAGAGTTCCAATTGGAAAAGTGTACAATTGGAAATTTTTCATTTGAGAAAATGCTACTTGAGAAAATGCCACTTTGGAAGATGTCACTTCTCAATATGTACAGTGTACGAAATAGCCGTTGTAAAAAATTCTCCCATGGAAAATTAGCACTGAAGATCTTCTTCTAAAAAATCTGCTGAACCATTTGAAGTGTTGAATATATAAAATAATACCCAACTCTAGATGAAATTAAATCTTGAATTTTTCAGGAGAATTCTGATATTGAAGCAATGAATCCCTTGGAGTAGAACAACGAACTGTCGTGTAGAAAGAGTTATCTTTACTTAAAGGGACTGTCAATGTATTTATAAGTGACCCTCTTCCCCCAGTAAAATAGTTACTTGACCGATTCACAACAGTATCTGGTGTGCGCCCATAGCTTGCAACAATAATATATTGTAGTTTTAAAAATTTGAAATATATCGAATTCCGTCAATTTCGTTCTTTGTCTCTGCAGCATATATCCGCAAGTCACTATTACGGATCGAGTATGCAACACTAAAATTTTAAAGGGTCACTAGAGAAATTACGTTGTTCCTTTTATTTTCCCCTACTTGCTGTATTTAAGAAATATACGCTTCAAAATTTGATATGTCAATTTAATAAATATTTTACTAACCTATCATTTCAAAGTTAGTGTAAAGGGAAATAGTTCTTCAATTGTAATTATCGCTAATGTACATTTGTGTTTCATGTTTCATTTCATATTTTTATTTGAGGAATCTGACTACGAAGCTGTAATAATTTTCTTCCTTTTTCTAATCTCATAGAATTCAAGTTTAAGAAAGGTTTTCCATTTTTAAAAATGTCTTTTACTTTTTCTAGTTTATATACTAACATAACAATTAATAAAATGGCGATTTTTTTCAACTTTTTTCTGCATGTTTTATTTGCAAGGTAAATTGGACTATTTGCGTACCTTTAAAGTATCTTATGAATCTTATATTTATGCCCGATATCCAAGAAGCATTTTCGCAATTTCTTCTTTTACACAGGGTGTCCCACGAAACATGACAGTATGCAAAAGGACTTGAATGTCGTCTTGATTTTTGATATAATTTGCTGTGTTTATTTGTCAACCTAATTTTAGAAGTAAATTTCTAGAGATAATAATCACAAAATTCCCCTAGTCCTGCCATTTCCAAAATGTGGTCTGCCTTTTTTGTGCTTTCAATATTGCCCGACATATAAAGGATTTCGTTCAGATTTCGACAATTTTGATTTTATTTAACAAAAATGAAATCTGAACCAAACTCTTTATATTTCCGGTAATATTGAAAGCACAAAAAACGCAGACCACTTTTTGGAAATGCCAGGGCTAGGAGAATTATGTGATAATTGTTTCAAGAATCATACATGTTAAAGTAGATAGAAGACTAAATGTCACAAATAAATTCATATATCAAAGACGACTTTCAAGTCGTCTTGAGCTTTTCTCATGTTTCGTGGGACACCCTGTACATGAGTTAAAGCTAAAGGAAATTTGGACCAAATTTGAAAATCCCGTGTACAAATCATACTGATCTCACATGCAACCCAGGCGTGTAAAAATGTGGTATCGATTATTCGGAGGGAGGGATGAACTCGAACCTCCGGACGCCATTCATACCTCCGCTATATGCAGACATGAGCCTCACAGAGTTGCTCATAGGCAGTAATGGAAAATTTTAACAATTTTTTTTGACGTAGGGGCATAAGAATTTTATTAATGATGTAGAATTATTTATTGATTGTAATGATTAGAAACGTAAATGGACTCATAAAGTTGTTAATAAGATTTATACTAAAACTTTAAACATTTCTATAGTGCATCCACGTGGAGTTTAATTTGATTGTACAATTAATTGTTCAGTCGCAAGTGCGAATGAACGTTAGTACGAATGTACGTTAGTCAACGATCAATCATTTGCAAACTCCCCCCCTCACCATTATAGGATTTTCCATGCAAATACGACATTTATAAAGCATCCAAGCCAAATATAAAAATATGGAGATTGCGCTTATTGCCGCAACTCCTGAAAAGTACAGAAAAAGAATACTAGCCAAGGTTTATCCTTAGATTAAGTTAATTTATCATATTTAATATTTATGATTAGACATTTTATAATGAACGGAACTAGAGATAAAGGAATCATATCCAAGCTAATGGCGCTGCAGGCTCGAGTTGACGCGATTTCAGAAGAAAGCAGACAAATAAGTGCCTCCATATCAACGATTATTTCGTCGCTCAGTCAGTCCACCAAAAGATCAAATTTAGAGGTTATTGATGCATTACCAGAACCTAAACGGATTAAAGAAGAGAGAAACGGTTCAGGGAAGTTCATTCTTTCTGACATGAAATATATAAGTTGAATAAATGAAAATATGTCTCATATCACATCGGATATAATTACATTTTTATTTATTTTCCCATGCAATACATAAATCGTTCACTAGGAAATTACCTTTGTTCTCACATTTTAATTTGTTTGTTTAAATATCCTAAAATGAAATTTGACAATTTCTGAGTTGCGTGGTCCCCCCTCCCCCAGCTTTTAAGTTTGGACATGTATCCTATTAATCCAATTTTCAACACATAGTTCACAGTTCTTTGGCGTGTCCTAGTAGCCTCATTCGGCCTCCTGGCCCTTCGCTGGCCGCAGTGCTCGTCCTGGCCGCTGCTCTTGAATCATAATTAATCTATTGTTTTAAGTTTTAGAGGTTCTGCATTTAGTCGCATACAAACACAATGCTTTTTCANTCTATTATTACCGCTGACTTAGTCTTATTTTCATTCCTCAATCCAAATGGATGATTTAAGTTATTTTCTTACTCCCGAATTATGATTCAAGTTAGTTGAACCTAGAGAGTCATTTCCATTTACAATTGATTGTTTTACTTTGTTGCGGAGATTCAATACCCTCAACCTTAGATTATACTGCGAACTATGTCACAATATGATAACATCAAGATTGACTCTGTTATGATTGATTTTTTCAAAAACTGAAATCTCTGTATTTTACAGATTTTTTCCAACAATTTTGTTTACAAGCTTTAATCTAAAAAATATACTTCACTGTATAGGCCTGGTGACCAACGCTGAGGGTTTTGTTGTCGTGCACACAGACGGTGCTTGCACAGCTAACGGTAAAGTTGGAGCTCGAGCTGGTGTCGGAGTCTGGTGGGGGGACAACTCTCCATCTAACCTAAGTCGCCCGGTAACAGGGGGGCGGCATACCAACAATACGGCAGAAATACAAGCTGCTACTCTAGCCATAGCGCAGGCTAGGGGTCTTGGTATATCTAAACTTGATATTCACACCGACAGCCAGTTCACTATTAATTGTGTTACTAAATGGATGCGGAATTGGAAGTGTAACAATTGGCAGACCGCTGACAAGAAACCTGTGAAAAATCGTGAAGATCTTGAGGCGCTTGATCGTGAGATGGCGAAGGGTCAATTGCTCCTAAGATGGACCCACGTGCGGGGACATTCTGGTATCTATGGGAACGAACAGGCTGATCGGCTCGCTGTAGCTGGAGCCAAGATGAACCCTTAAATATCAACTCTATCCTTACACTTGAACCTGTGATCTAGAAACTATTCGTTCATTTTTTAATCTGAGCATTTTTATTTTTGTAGAAAAATGGCCGGACTAAGCATGAGGAGTGGAATTCCTCTGCTGAAGCTGCCTGCTGGAACTATGGCACCTTCTTCACAGTTTCTAGCTCAATCCTACTCATCAGAGGTCAGGAATAAAATAATGGGGGGGTCATTTTTTAATCTGAGCATTTTTATTTTTGTAGAAAAATGGCCGGACTAAGCATGAGGAGTGGAATTCCTCTGCTGAAGCTGCCTGCTGGAACTAAGTCACCATCTTCATAGTTACTCGCTCAATCCTGCTCATCGATGTCAGGCATCAAATTAATGATTACAAAAATTGATGTTTCTTGTTCCCCCCTCTTGAAAAAAAATGTTCGTCAAAATTTTAGGAATGTTTGGACAAAATTTATTTTTAGAATTTTATTCGCTGTTATTGGGAAAATATAAAAAGTAAATTTTAGGGTTATTTAAATAATTTTTTCTGTTTTAAAAGTTAAAAAAGGTCAATGAAAATTTTCCTTTTTGCGTCGAATTTTTTCATATTATTCCCCCAGAGTAGTAAAATCATTTTTGAGGGGAGCATTCTAAATGAATATACCGGTGTCAGCCTGAAACAATTAAAAGAGAGAGGCAAGAAACGAAATTGTTATTTAGTTAATTTGTTATTCAGCAATTTTCTAAAATATTTATATTCATGTTTTACTACACTCAGGTTAAGGCCCGTGATATAAACTTGGCAGCCATGAAGCGTGGCCGAGGCGGCCGATCCTCCTTCTCCGGCGATGTTGTGACAGTTTTCGGTGGTAACGGCTTTATCGGCCGGGGAGTGGCGAATCGTCTGGGAAAAAACGGCTCTCAGATGATTTTCCCCTACAGAGGAGATCATTATAAGATGATGCGATTAAAGGTATAATATTATCATACATAAATCTATTTTTTAAGGGTCATATTTGTTAAAATTAAAAGCTATATCTTTTATTTGTAGCCTTGCTGTGAGAGCTGGAAAAATTATGCCATGTAATTTTGGTTCAAATATGATAATTATACTGTACTGTACTGTACTGTACTGTACTGTACTGTACTGTACTGTACTGTACTGTACTGTACTGTACTGTACTGTACTGTATGATAATTATACGCTAACGTTGCTAAACAATGTTAACCAAAGTATATATATTCCCGAAATCAATTAACCATGGATGCATTGTTTTTATTTCAGTTTTAGAACAGCTGTTTAATGTTCATTGTTCAGTATTGATGAGAAGTGATTTTTTTAAATGTTGATATTACATTGCAAATAGAAAATTGTTTTTTTGTTTTATACATTCGACAATATGTACGTAATATGTAAACTGTACATTGTACAGTAGTGCATCCGTTAATGATGTGTTTAGTTTCATGTACCTACAATAAGAATTTTCCAACCAATATAAACACTACAGGCTTACAAATCTTCACTGTTAAGTGAATGGTACACTGGTCACCAGAAAACACTGGAATGATTGTCGTCTTCTTTTTTGCAACTGATTTGCTTTTAAAAATGTGAAATTTTCATAATTTTAAGAAATATAAAAGTACTGTACTGTACTGTACTTGTACTTGTACTTGTACTTGTACTTGTACTTGTACTTGTACTTGTACTTGTACTTGTACTTGTACTTGTACTTGTACTTGTACTGTACTGTACTGTACTGTACTGTACTGTACTGTACTGTACTGCACTGCACTGTACACATGAATGAAAATATCTAGGTAGTAGGAGATCTAGGACAAGTCCTTTTCTGTCCTTTTGAGCTGAAGGATGAGGAGTCTATCAGGAATGCTGTCAAGCACTCCAATATTGTCATCAACCTTATTGGTAATTATTATTCACTATCATCCTGTAAAAAAGATTACTTATATCTCAGACTTTCTTGAATTTAACTTTTGGGGACTAGTCCCCAATGTGTTTTGATTCAATTAGATTCTATTTACAAGAGTAATTTAAAACCTTTATCTGTGACTTAGACTTGCCACTATTTAAAGAGAGTGTTCTAAATTCTCTTAAAGGTCGAGATATGGAGACTCGCAACTTCTCGTATACCGACGTGAACGTGAACGGTCCTGAGACTATTGCTAGAATCTGTAAGGAGATGGGAGTACAGCGACTAGTTCACATGTCATCCATTAACGCCAGGTATGTTAAAAGTATTTTTTTTGTAGACTCTAAAAACCGTCCAACACTCGGCAGAAATTGACCTTCGCGACATCAAAATGTTTGATCACGGATATGTCACCTATTTATGTTACCCATGTTTTTCTTACTACTCTCCAAGTGTTACGATTTGGCCGGCTATAGGTAACATAAGTACAACAACACACAGGCGTTACCTACTAAGGATTAGACTTCAGAGACCATTGTTCGGACCTCATACTGGCTGTTTCCTTATATTTATTGTTTCCTACAAATGTTAACTTGTTTCATTCTTTGCCAAATCATTAAATGACTATTTTCAAGGAAGTCTTAATTCAACCTTAGAATTATCTTATTTAAAAAGTTTCAGGTCGTCTTTACGGTCCCATCCTTTGTGGGTAACGCTGTAAATATGATTTCGATTCTGATTTTTTTTATATTTTCAGAGCTGAACCTGAGCGTGCCTTCCTGTCTCGTGGATCTGAATGGTTGCGGACCAAGTATGCCGGAGAGCTGGCGGTCAGGGATCAGTTTCCTGATGCAACTATCTTCCGTTGTTCAGGAATATTCTACATTTAACCACTCTCCAAATACAGTCATGAAGAGAGACTATAGTGACTCTATTCTTAAAATCATTATCTGAAAAGATATCGTCGTTCATTCTGATTTAAAAGCTGACGAATTTGTAAATTTTGCATAAAATCAGGAACTTCTACATTTAAAAATATCAACTTTTAGATAGAAAATCCAGGATATTTTAATCATTTTGTCTTAGACAAAGGTTTAAAGGGTACCGTTGTGATTCGAGTATTCTCTCTTTAGTCCCTTAAAATGATTTCACCTCATTCCTATTGATTCATAGTATTGAATATATAACAATAAAGATGTTTACGGACAGCAGGATAACTTCATCAACAGGATTTTCTCCATACTAACCAGGGTAATTCAACATTATTACATCCATTTTTTCCAGAGTTTTATTCTTAATTATTGATCATGGGTTTTCTATAGTCTTCTTTGTTAAAATTCAAATATATTTTTATGATAACGCTCACAGATATTCTTTGCTGATTTAGAATATCTGCAATCTGAATAAAACCAATACAAAATTTAACAGATTCTCTTATTTTCATTGCCGAATTTCCAATTTTATTTTATTTAATTCCAAATTTTGAAGCAACATTGATTACTTCTGACCGGCCATAAGTTCAAGGGATAGAAATAAAGAGTAAGAGAATTATCTGTATTGAAATATTTAAATTAATGAATTAATAAAATATGTTTAGAATGGATTTCATGGTATCCCGTTGTATCTGAAGGGAAACTATACAGTTAAACAACCTGTACATATGTCAGATGTTGTTACAGGAACACAGTAAACTAAATTTAAACAGTTTATTATAAACTAGCTTGGGAACCCATCGTGGCCCACGGAAGTCATAGTTAGTCCCACCAATTACCCGTCCTAATTCTAATTCTAATATTTTCACTGAAAAGGGATATATAATGGGGGAAATATAAACATTTTTTTTTCAAACTTATAGAGAATATTTAAGCAATTATATTTGATGGAATTCAAATGAGCCTTATTCAGTTGTTGGTCTGAATCTTTTGATGAATTTTTATTTTACTGTTGATGAATATAGGAATAATGAATTCGTTGTATGATCCTGAGGCCATTGGTCAAACATACGAGGCTGTTGGTCCGGAGAGGATAACCATGGTTCGTATAAAGTATACAGTGAGACCCAACAAAAACTCTGGAATAGGAATTTTAAAAGTAATTTGATGTCGTTAAAAATCAACTAACTGAACAAAACGGGTCGTGTACAGTTTACAATACAATTGCTGTATTTCGTGTTCATGAAAAATATTTTAATACATAACTTGAGACTTACGGTCGTCTTCCTATTCCACAGTTTTATAGGTCGCACTAAATTTAGTAATAGCACCAAAGAGAGATGGTTAATGTTTATTTTTACTTTGCATACCGTTCTATTGTAAATATTATTATTCCCGAGCTTGACAGAATGGCGGAGTCTGTGCAATCACTGTATACTAAAGGTTGCTTGTTTACAAAATAATTGTGCTGTCCAATTGCTTCCTGAGTTATCCAATAGAGTAAACAACCTCTGAAGCTGCAAGGTGGATTTTGAGTGTGCATAAACGGCTTAGAATGTTCGTCTACGGTACATGTATGAGTGTACACTGTACATGTCTTGTTTAGAATTAAATTGTAAGGTATATGTACAAATGTACATATATGGTTTAGTGGGTGGTAACTGGTAAGTGTATGAGTGTACACTATACAATGCATATTATTATTTAGAATAAACTTTTACATTGTGCATCGTGTACGTATATTGTTTAGAATAAACTTGTACGGTACAAGTGTACGTTTATTATTTAGAATGAACTTGTACGGTACATGTACGAGTGTACAAGCCGAACTCCTGAAGCCTGGAATTTCCATATTACAGAACTGATGCTGGACCCTACTGCCTTTATTAAGGTTGGTATAAAAAAGATCGTCAGAAAAGAAAAATAGAAAAGCTAGTTAAAACAGATATTTTTAAAAAGATAGTTTAAAAAGAAAGTTAAAAAAGATAGTTAAAAAGATAATTTAAAAATATGTATGAAAAAGAAAGTTTAAAAAGATAGTTTAAGAAGATAGTTTAAGAAGATAGTTTAAAAAGATAGTTTAAAAAGATATTAAAAAAGATAGTTTTAAAAGACAGTTAAAAAAGACAGTTAAAAAAGACAGTTTAAAAGACATTTGAAAAGACAGTTGAAAAGATCGTCAGAAAAGAAAAATAGAAAAGCTAGTTAAAACAGATATTTTTAAAAAGATAGTTTAAAAAGAAAGTTAAAAAAGATAGTTAAAAAGATAATTTAAAAATATGTATGAAAAAGAAAGTTTAAAAAGATAGTTTAAGAAGATAGTTTAAGAAGATAGTTTAAAAAGATAGTTTAAAAAGATATTAAAAAAGATAGTTTTAAAAGACAGTTAAAAAAGACAGTTAAAAAAGACAGTTTAAAAGACATTTGAAAAGACAGTTGAAAAGACAGTTAAAAAGACAGTTAAACAGACAGTTAAAAATACAGTTAAAAAGACAGTTAAAAAGACAGTTAAAAAGACAGTTAAAAAATGTAGTTAAAAAAGGTATATAAAAAAGATAGTCAAAAAGATAGTCATAAAAGATAGTCATAAAAGATAGTCAAAAAAGATAGTCAAAAAAGATAGTCATAAAAGATAGTCAAAAAGAATACTCTAAAAGGATATTCTAAAAGGATACTCTAAACGGATACTCTAAAAGGATACTCTAAAAGGATACTCTAAAAAGGATACTCTAAAATGATACTCTAAAAGGATTCTCTTAAAGGATACTCTAAAAGGATACTCTAAAAGGATACTCTAAAAGGATACTCTAAAAGGATACTCTAAATAGATACTCTAAATAGATACTTAAAGGCTAATTAAATGGATATTTGAAATGACGTTTCAAAGGAAGGATACTTATAAGGATACTTTAAACAAGACATAGTTAAAATATGCTTAAAGGGCAATTTACCTAACTTGGGTAAATTGACTTTTTTTAATGACTTCGTAAGAATTTGTCTAGTTTAAGTTTTTATTTTCTTACTTTTAATTATGTATTGTGCACGTTTCCTATGCGGTTTTTTATTTTCTTAGTTTGAGACGTCTTAAACCGCCAGTAAACAAATTGTAACCGTCTGGTTAAGAGTGATAGAATTAAATGTTCAGCTCACAAATCTATTCTGTGTCAAGTTCACTGTCAGTCCTTTCTATAATTTCTTATTGACATTTGTAAAATTTGATTTTATCCACTATAATGCGATGGTTACTGATTTTTTATTGATCAATTTATGAATTTAAACATATATCCAACTATCGTTTCAAATCGATCTATCTATCGACATATATATCTATTTATCTACATCTACATATCTATCTATCTATCCATCCATCTATCCATCTATCTATCCATTTATCTATGTGTACTTGTGTAGGCTTACATGACGAGTAAATCTCCCTTCGGTGGAGTGGAAGCATTCTACCAGCAGAGCTTGGATACTCTAGAACGGATGTCTATCAGTGATGAGAGTGAAGGATATCCTGATCTAACTCATCTAGGAGTTAAGCTTAGCACTTTGCAACAGAGGATGCCATGGGAGGTTGGTATATTATATATTAGGATGTTTAAAAAATTAAGCAAATTAAAAAGGGTCACGCTGAAAAGGTGTTAGGTACTTTCCCAAAGGCATTTTCCCAAGTGACAATTTTCCAATTGGCAACTTCCCAAATGTGCAATTTCCCAAGCGGCAACTTTCCAAAGGTTAGGTTAGTCCCTCTGAGGCGCAGCAGGCTGCATCGGGGGCCGACCGCTGCAGCTCGGATGGGCAGAGTGCCGCTGCTAAACAGGTTTAGGGCTGAGCCCTAAGGTTAGGGCAGACTTGGAAGGTTGTCGCTTGAGAAATTGCAAATTTGGGAAGTTGTTACTTGGGAGAATTCCCTTGGGAAGTTGAAACCTAGGAAAAATTCTTTGGGAAAGTACCAGACAATGTTTATTTAAGCAAATCCGCAATTTTTTTATTTGATTTAAAACATGACTGCTAAAAAGACGACTTTTAAGCTATCTGAAGTCAAAATATATTTTTTTAACTGTCCATACTGTAAGGAACTTGTTTTATTTTATATCTGTAAAATTTACACGAAATTGATTAATTGATTTAAGATAAAATGTTCAGTTAAAAGCTAGAGATTTATTCTCCTATTAATTGATAAAATATAAAGCTGTAAACTAGAGATTTATTCTCCTATTAATGGATAAAATACAAAGCTGTAAACTAGAGATTTATTCTCCTATTAATGGATAAAATACAAAGCTGTAAACTAGAGATTTATTCTCCTATTAATTGATAAAATATAAAGCTGTAAACTAGAGATTTATTCTTCTATTAATGGATAAAATATAAAGCTGTAAACTAGAGATTTATTCTCCTATTAATTGATAAAATATAAAGCTGTAAACTAGAGATTTATTCTTCTATTAATGGATAAAATATAAAGCTGTAAACTAGAGATTCATTCTCCTATTAATTGATAAAATATAAAGCTGTAAACTAGAGATTCATTCTCCTATTAATTGATAAAATATTAAGGTGAAAACTAGAGATTTATTCTCCTATTAATGGATAAAATATAAAGGTGAACACTAGAGATTTATTCTTCTATTAATTAATAAAATGTTTAGTTGAAAGCAAGAGATTTATTCTCTTATTATGAATATGAGACAGTGGAGGAGGTTCCAATCGTCAAACCTCCGAAAATTCTCAGTTTCCACGAGGTAGGAACAAATAGAATATTTTAAAGTGACTGTGAAGGAATTTCAGTCACCGTCTAATTAAAGAATGCCATCAACGATTCACAAGCCTTTGACAAGGAGTACAATTGAAATATCTTTATTTTTCCATTAGAAAATTGATGAAACTTACAATCAGGATCTTCCTAGAAAGCATATTGTGGTATTTTACGGCAAATTAACGACAATTTTCCTATATAAGATATAAAACGCATTAAATCTGTCATTGTTTTTAGACAAAGGTTTAAAGAGAATCGTTTCTTGCATTTTTAAAAGAGGAAGGGAAAAAAACTTAACTATTTAAGGAAAATCTAAATTTTAAAATAATCTTCTCTGGATTAATCTAAAATTTGTTAAATCTGTAGGAGAGGGATTTGAAGAACCGCGGAGCTGCCGGACTTCTTAATATTATCCCTGGCATCAACTAAACAAAAGTTTTGAACGCGAACCCCTCGGACTGGTTCATGTGTTCTGGAGACATGTTTTTCAGAGATAGACCAATTTGAATTAACATAAAAATACAGTTATAATATAACAAGGGTATTTTTCCCATTTTCCTTCCCTGTGTGAGGGGTAGAGTAAAACTTTTTCAAGGAATTGATTTTTATTCAATTCCTTGAATCAGACGCTGCTAAATTCTAGGGGAAATACTTTGTGTGGGGGGGGGAGGGGTTGTAAAATTAAACTTCTGGTAAATTGAAACCCAGTTTAAACCTGTTAATTTATTTCCACATCAAATTAGTTTTTATTAAATTTGACAACAATTCAGATTTAACAAATCTATACTTTAAATTTTTCCCCAAAATATTTGTTTGTCCCTCCATCTTGAATAAAATGTATAAATATATATATATATATCGTATATAGCCCTGCAGTAGGTTGTGAAGTATCCTTCACCTAGTCCTTGTTACAGATGTAAAATGTCACCTAGAGAACAGGCGTATAGGGAGAGGGCTGTAGCCCCGGCTCCATCTAGCTCCAGGTGATAAATCCTTTCATTCATCATTAGATTCATTTTTTGGAATTTTTCTAAGGTAAAATATTCAAAAAATATGTTGGTATTTTGTTTTTTGTTTGTATTCTAGAATAAGTTGAGTTTTTTATCAAAAAATCTAGTTTTCAAATTTAGGGGTTTTATTGTTGAATTGGGTAAAATAAATAATTTTAAAGTAAATGTTTGAAAAGAAGTATTTTAAGACAAAAATACTAATTTTTACTCGTACATTTTGGAAAAAGTTCCTTCAAGGGATAGGGTGATTCTAGAAAGTGTAAAATTCCATTGGTTGGTTGGTTGGTTGGTTGGTTGGTTGATTGATTGATTGATTGATTGATTGATTGATTGATTGATCGATATATTAAATAACATTATACATTGATAAATTGATTGATTGATTGATTGCAGGCGACGTCGTATTCCTGAAGGGTTTACCTATATCTCCTCGTGTGTCAAGTATACGATGTTCTTTTTCAACTTCCTCTTCTGGATGTGCGGACTTCTTCTCATAGCGGTAATTTAATCAAATTTAACTATCTTTTCAAAAAAAAATTGATTTAAAAAAATATTTATGATTTTAAGTTGTCCTGAACTTTACATTGTATATTATGTGATTTTGTTGAAATTGTTCATTTAGTCATCTACATATATATTACTAGCTGAAGGACCTGTCGTTGCCCTTTGGATTTTTTTAAATCGAATTGTAAGCCTATGTTATTCCAGGGGCACTCATGGGTTCCCTAAAAAAATGTCAGCCCATTCGGTCCAGCCGTTTCGCCGGCTTTACGCATATAACAATGTCTTGTTATATCATACAGGAGAAATAAAGTAGTGTTGTTTTTTGGATTTCCGATCATAACTCATGAACTTCTTGGGTAACTTGGGAGAACCACGGGAATGTTTTTAGCTTGGTTTGAAAATTCCAAGTTGAGTGGGTCGACTTATATAAGTAGAACTCCAGGCAAAGTTGTGTTCCCAAGCTAGCTTAATATATTTGACATATTTAGGATTTATTTGCGTGACGTGGGTTGACGTTTATTGGGAAAGTTTTATTTCCAGACAAAGCTGGAGCACTTTAAATTCGGGTAACCTCTATGGCCTATGCTTTACCTAAAGGGTTGACTGATACCAACCAACCAATGGAGTAAATTGATGAGCCAACTGGCTGGAATGTATCTCCTTTTTATCCTATGACAATAGAGTAATTGTTGGGGGTATAAAGGTCCAGTTAGAGTAGGGGTGGGACGGTGCTTCCTGCGCCTGGTGGCGGTCTGGGGGTTCATAGCGGGGCCTCTTTTTCAGATTTCATTTCAAATTAGTTCAAATTTGTCCTAAGCTAGCAATAAAATGAACAAAATATTACATAATCAATTAAGGTTGGAATCTACGCAACCTTGGATAAATGGTCGAACGGTGAGGTGTTCAACTTGAAAACAATCTACGACGTCATGTTCAATATTGGTTTTCTTTTCATCATAATTGGCGGTGTAGGTGAGAAATTAATATTTTTAATCTTAATTAGTTTTATCGTTAAATTGGGGGATACAAAGGTTTTTAGGAAAAAATAAATCAAATCCAGGGAAAATTTATGATATTAGTAAAAATAAGTATTAATATTCTTTTTAAAAAACACAGCCAGAAATCGGCTTCGATAAAAAAAAATAAGGTATTTGGTTACAGCTCTTGCATCATATTCAATTGTATTTTCGATTGAATTTTCTAGTTTTTCCTATTTTTCTTGCTGTTGTATTACTAATCCCCGGAAGAAGTCTGGTCACTAAATGATTATTTAAATGAGTGATTAAGAATTTTTTGTTGCAGTTTGTATTGTGAGTTTTGCTGGGTGTATCGGATCCTTGAGAGAGAATATGTTTCTTCTAAAGTTCTACTCATTCTGCTTACTCATATTCTTTCTGGGTGAGATATCTTATTACATTTGATTCGGATCCCGGATCCGTCCTGAAATCTGTAAGATCTACTCATTTTATTTTAACAGAAGAAGAATTTTCAAATTATTTTTCTTCTTCTTTTTTCGCTTATTTTTTATACTAAACCAATTAAAAAATAAGGAAATTTTTAATAAACGCAATTTTTCAGTAGTTCAGTTTGGATTATGAGATCAAAAAGTTTTTTCACAGTTTTTGGTCGATATTTTGCCCCGTGGATGTTGCGGATCCGTCCTTATGATCTATTTAATTTGGATGCGGATCCGGGTCCAGGCCATGAACATTTCTTTAATATTTACTGAATTTGTTTAACAAAGCAGAATTGTCAAATTATTTTTCTTCTTTTTTTTGATTATTTTCATGCTAAAACTTGAAATATTCAGAGATCAGGAATCTTTCTTTTTCAACACTTCAGATTTGGGTTTTGAGAGTAAAAAAGTATTTTTGCACTTTTTATTTGATATTTCCCTCTTGGATCCGTATCCGTGTATCCGCATATTTTTGCTTATCTGGATCCAGGAAGCCAAAATCTTGCGGATCCAACGGATCCGGATCCTAAGCACTGCGCCATGATAATCAAGAATAATTGATAACGGTTGGTAGCTATTTTATCATTTGTACATGGTAGAAGGCTTCAATAATCATTAGTTTCTCCATTACAGGCCTATTTTGCTTTCATCACTGTTTTAATCCATTTTTGTATTATTTTATAATATAATGAGAATTATTATTTCCGACATATCTCAGCTTTAGTCAAGGATTTATCGATTAAACTTTATCTATTCAGCTGAGATGACCCTCATGGCTCTTGCCTTCATCTATCCGCATAAACTTACAGGTACGCCGAGCAAATAAACAAATCATTAAATTCGCTTTTTATATATTCAAAATTTTTTTTTTTGATTATTGATATTTGTTTTCTGAAGAGTTTCTTGAAAATGAGCTCTCCGAGAAGTTGATTGCGAGCTACAGGGACGATTTGGATTTCCAGGTAGAAAAATTGTTCCAAAAAAAACAATTTTTAATTTAAGTTTGCTATGTTATTAATATTAATTAAAAAAAGATCTCCATTTTCTCAATTGAACCTGGTAGAATATTTCAATAGTTTTTACATTTTTTAGCATTTTCTTAAAAATAGTTTGTTAAGTTGTTTGAACCCCAAGGGAATAATGTAAAAATTTTCATGCCAGCCATATTATAGTAAAATTGATTTCAAAGTAAAATTTATTTGAGTAAAAGATTTTTTTAACTTAATAAACTGCAAAAAGTCTATAATATCTAATACAGTATATGGAAGAAGACATTCAAAACTATTCACAAACTGTCATGTTTCGTGGGACACCCTGTAACTCAAAGGTTCAAAGGGTACTGTTGTGAATCAGAACTGGCACTAAACTAAGGGGCACATGAAGTTACGTCTCCAGTCCCTTTAATATTTTTATTTTTATTTTTAGAACCTTATTGACCTGGTTCAGCAGGATTTTGAATGCTGTGGTATATCAAGTAATGGATACAGGGATTGGAGTAAAAATGAATACTTTAACTGCACAACTAAAGAAGACAACCCTAGTGTAGAGAGGTAAATGATAGATTTAGGACTTCAAGGGAGTGTTCATGTTTTGGGGCTAAAAATCAACATTTAACCAATTTGATGAATGCATTATTGCACAATTTCTTTAGTTTTTTTTTTAATTTGATTTTTTCTAAATGTGAGAAAGTTTTATTGTTAAAACTAATTTACATAAAATCTGATCCTTTGATTAAATTGTCCACTGATTTTTCTGACCTTTTATTATGAAAATATTCAAGATGTGGTGTACCCTATTCCTGCTGTCACAAGGAACCTAACGATGTGCTGGTCAACTTTATGTGTGGATTCGAGGTAGATCCTAGTCTTATATTTCATTTCTTTATTCATCGATTGATTGATTGATTGATTGATTGATTGATTGATTGAGTGAGTGAGTGATTGATTAAAAAGTTCAATTTTCTGTTTTTATCATTTTTATTTTCGAGAGCAATGTTTGTTGGAGGTTTGCTCTAAAAGTTGGATGCTTTATGTCATGCGACATGACATGCAAGGACCTCGTTTATTCTGACTGAACAATATCTTCAACTTAATTTTAAAACTCGACATAACTAAAGCTATCACCAGGTTCAAGAGATGAAGGAAGTAGAAGATGTTGTTCGGAAAATTAACACTGAGGGATGTATTCCTGCAATACAGGCGCTTATTGAGGGAAACCTCTATCCGGTCGGAGGAATAGCTATAGGGATAGCGCTTAGTCAGGTAATCAGAGGACAGAACTTTTGGTTGGATTTGCGCTAAGCCGATATCTACAATGTGAACTTTTGATTTGAAAATCGGGGGGTACTCGCAGAGAAAATTTAAGAATTGGTTAAAAAAGTGCCTCTGTGCCCAGGGCTTGTTGGGAACAGACTTAGATTGGGAATATAGATACTTAAAAAAGATAATATTGGTGAAAGTTAATTTTTGTTTTTTAGTTGTTCGTGATTTGGCTGTCTCGAACTCTGGAGGGTCAAATAGAGTCCCAGAAATCCTTGTGGACTATTCAGTAACGATAATGTTTTGTGTACTGTCTACTGTGTACTGTACACTGTATATTGTACACCGTACAATACGGCACTTCAGCAAAGCACTCTTAAATCAGAATGGGAAATGAGTTTCGTACAAATCATAATCTTTCCAAATGCACAATAACTTCCTCATCTACATTATACAGATATTGCTGTACATAAATATTGGAACCATGATATACAGGGTACACCAAACTAAATTCAATGATATTCTTCCATTCATTAAAGGGACTGTAGGCGTAATTTCAAATGACCTTTAATTAAAAAAGTGGCATGTTCGATTCACAACGTTAACCTGAAAACCTTTTTTTGATCAATAATGAATGAAATATCTGTGTTTCTCCTTGAAGTGACTTGCGCATTTCTGTTGCAGAAACTATGAAAGAAAATATCCGATTTAAATATTTTTTGTTAAAAAAACTACGATATCTTCCACATTATTTCTCAAAAAACGATTTAAACGGCACTGTTGTGAATCGGACATGTCCCTCGTTAAATAGAGGGTTACTTGAAACAACAAACCTATTTATTTATTATTTACTTTGTATTGTGAAAAATTAGTCGCTTAGGCTTGTACATCTTGATGTTATCTCTAGATATTGTAAGGGTATATTTTTTACAAAAATAACTTCCCTTGTGTAAAAATTATACACCCCCACCCCCCTCAGTCAGTATTATTGTACAAGCGTTAAATCCTGAATTCCTTCAAGTTTGGAGCTTCCAAGTAATTCTCCTGAACTGTAAACATTGCCAAAATTTCATTTCTTCCTTGAACAGAATATTATATTTCTTGGTTTAATATTTTTTATCAAAGTGTCTCACGTTCTGACAAACATAATGAGCAGTAAAATTTACCAATTTTATGCCAAATCAACATCAGAGATTTTTCTCTTCATGTTAATTAAACTTGAAATCAAAAAAAATTGTTACAATCTAGAAAATGATTTTTATACTTTTTCTACCTTTTATCAAGAATTTGTTAGTTAGAATTTTACCGCACACTGCTGTAAATGAACCATCAGGTTTCAAGTTCAAAACATCTAAACTTTTTCTTCAGAATATATTAATATGCACTATGCAGTCTTCTGAGTTATTATCTCAACTTTTAGGAAATGCCATCTAGGGAATTTTGAGTGAATTCATTTTTAAGATATTGTCGAAATCAAGTGCGTTTTCTGGTCTAAAATCAAATGTATCTTTAGTTTCAAGACTTGATTAAGCTGATTCTGTTTTTTAGCGATATTTTTCGAACTGTTAATGGCAGAGTCCCCAACTTTTGTGAGTTGTCCTCTGAACAGTCGTTGGACAGGTTTTAGCAAAAAATCAAAGCCATAAGTGAACTGTTTGACTGTTTAAGTACTGCCTAAAAAGGGGTTTAAAGTGAAAAATCAAAGCAAAAAGACTTTTTTCAGGCCGTATATAATCAGTCAGGCAGTTGACGTAGTGTTTGATTTTTTACTACAATATGTCTTATGACTGTTCATGAAAAGTTACAACATTTGGGGACCCTGCCATTAACAGTTTAAAAAATATCGCAAAAAAACAGAAGAAGCAAATTAAAGTCTTTAAACGAAATTTACGTTTGATTTTAGACCTGTAAATGCACTTGATTTCTGAGATATCTTAAAATGGATTTGCGGAAAATTTTCTTGGTGGCATTTTCTGAAAGTTGAGCAACTCAGAAGACTGCATATTTATATATTGTGAAGAAAAAGTTTAGGTGTTTTGACTTGAAACCAGATGGTCCATTTTCAGCAGTGTGACCGGCATTTAAACCTGACTGTACAAGTCTAGTCTATCAATTATAAATGACCGACTGATGGATACAAAAATTTGAGGCATTTAATATTTTTACTTTTGCTCTGTGTTTACCGTATATTAGCACAATTTGCACGAATTGATATTTTTTATTTGATTTAGTTTTAGTTTTTTTTGCAAATGTTTGTGATTTCTTTTATCTAGTTAATTTTTTCTGTAGAAACGTTAATCTAGATTATTGCAGATTTTCTATTTCTTATTAAAGATGTGTTTTATACTTTTAACGCCTTTCTACCAGTATTACCAACCCATGATCCCCCAACAGTGGTATGCTATCCCTTAAATCAATTATGTAAAATAACATCCCTCTAAAAAAATCCCGAATTCTCACCTTAAAAGACGATAAAATTTTGTACAACTACATAGTGTCGGGAAATTAAAAATTTAGCTATGGGTTCACACAAACCGCTGGTAAAGTAAAGTAGTTGTTTATAATTAATATTTTGCATTTCCTAGTTCTTCAAGTTTATGTACTAGTAAAGTACAATTTGTATTTTATGATCTTTTCCTGTTATACACCATGACTTTTCAGACCCTAGAGCTTTTATCAAATCCGTATACTGTCTCTTAAGATCTAAAACTTGAGTACTTGTATAATTATTACTTTCAGTTGTGAAAGGCAATAATTCAAGTTTTCTTAATGCACACACACTAAGCATAAACATTGTAGACATAATTATAGTTAACATTTGTAAAAAAAAATTTCGATTGATATTAAATTCTGTATTTATCATTAGTTAATGTATAGAATGAATAGTTAGTATAAAAATCTAAATTGTAAAGTTAAAGATTAAAACGAAAAATGAGAAACAGTTTTATGGCATCTGATTTAACCCGAGTTCGGAATTAATGAATAGTTACAAGTGTACGAATAGTTAACTAGACCCTTCTGAAATTAAACCATTTCTCAAGATTTTTTTGTATACTTAAAGTTAGAGAAGTTAAAAATTTGAATTTTAAATCGGATTTCGAGTTTACTATTTTACCAAATATTTCCGCAATAAGTTTCTCTCAAATTTTCTCTTCCCATTTTATAGTAACGATGCCAACCTATAGGATTAATTATTCTGTTATATTTCACAGTGTTTACAGATTATTATATAAATATATACAATTACCAGCTTGTAATAGTTTCTTCAACATATTTATTACAGACAAAATGACCGCTCCGGAGCTAGACAAAATGGCGGAAAAGGAAGAGCAGGTAAATCTAGATAGGATGAGGGTAATATTTGTACAGATGCTTTTGAAGCATTAGATTATCCTAGAATTTTCAGACAGCCCGCGCATGCGCCTGCATATAGGAGTTTATTCAAATAAAAAAATATTTTGCTAAAACCAAAATTTCTAGCAAATAAGCAACCAAAATCTTTTTAAAATGTTTTAAGTTTTAGTTTGAACATAAAACTTCAAAACCAATGAGTTTTTAAGTTTCTAAGACGATCTATCTAAATTATATTTTGCTTGTCTGTCTGTTTGTTTGTATCCAACAAACGTCAAAACGGCTGAACCGAATGGGCCCAAATTTTTTGTGGGACCTCGCGTGACCCCAGGGAAGGTTTATGGATGATCGAATTGTCTAAAAGTTGCTTCTAACAAAATTAGATTTTTGAACATTTTGAAAATCCATGAAATTTCTTTTTTGTAAATCCGCGAAATTTTTGTGTTGTTTGTTTTACAATGTACACAAAGAGAACATATTCGCAATTGAAATGATGGGCGCGAAGCACCCTAAAAGCCCAGTATTCACTTTGCTTGTCTTGTTTGTTTGTATCCAATTAACGTCAAAACGGCTTTACTGATCGGGCCCAAATTTTGTGTTGAACCTCACATGACCCCAGGGAAGGCTTATAAATGATCAGAAGTTCAAAAATTAGCCGCCAATTAAATTCGTTTTTAATTAAATTTTAAAAATCCGTCAATTTTTTTATTGTCTTACAATGTATACAAAGAGAAATTGTTCACAATTGAAATAGAAGATGGGCGCGAAGCTAGTCTATTAATAACGTTGATCTAACGTAGTATTCTCATGCCAAGTCAAAGAAAAAATTTGTAGTTCATATCACCCAAGAGTTTATAGGACCGCTGTATAGTGGATCTTCGTTACTGTACAGTGTACAGCTAAGGATTTTGCTGTCTGGAAAATATGGGAGGCTCTTTGGCAGCCGGATGTCTATCGTGTTAC
The DNA here is from genome assembly GCF_000591075.1 of Eurytemora carolleeae. Lineage (NCBI taxonomy): Eukaryota > Metazoa > Arthropoda > Copepoda > Calanoida > Temoridae > Eurytemora > Eurytemora carolleeae. The sequence continues at coordinate 179,730 of NW_019396476.1, read as the reverse complement.
CTCACTTTATGTTTAAATTTCTTCTTTTCATAATTTTACCATCAGTTTTATAACTTAAAGTACTCAAAATCCGTTAATAGGGTAAACTTGTGACAAATGCCATTTTAAAGGATCTTTGCTCTAGTTTTAGAATCTTATTAAGGGTAGGACCATTTGGCACTTTTTGGTTTAAATGTTCAGATCCTTTCAGCACGTATCTAAAAATTTAGACTGTTTAAAAAAAAAGTAAAACAGAAATGACTTTTTTTTCTCATTCTGTTTAAAATTTAACATTTTATAGGCAAAAAACACACTTTTTAGTTGAAATTTGCCCGAGTCCTCCAAATGAACAATTTTTACCAATAAAATTAAATTTCAAGGTAACACAAACATACAGTACGCGTTTTGTTTATGTTATGATTAGATCAGTTGTACTTTGTCCTAGATTCGATGTACTTTTATAGTAATAATTTTTATTTAAATTGCGTTAATTTACGTATGCCATTCAGTACAACTTGCACATTTAAACTTTGTCTAGTCAAATTCCTACCTCAGTTTTATTTGCGTTGATTAATTTGTTTCATTAAGTACAATATGCAGTATACATTGTTGATACTATAGTACGCATTTAGTGTTATTACGCATAAACAAAGTGATAAATTAGCAACAATCCAGAGGATAAAATGCCATGCGTACGACAGAGATGGTGCTGTTTGCACCTTTTCTCAAGACCTCTAAATTTTTACCTGCCTGCATATCTATATATATATTATCTTTGATCAGAGATCAGTAGGATTAGGGTAACAGTAGATAAATGTTTTCTTGGTATTTTTCTGCCAACTCATTTTGTTTAGTAAACACAGTAGTATAAAGCTTTGATAAATCACATAAGTGCTTTTCCTTAGAAAATATAGAATACATTCCAATAGATTGTGTACATTACATATTAATAAGAGTCTAAAGAAAGTTCACCTTTAGCAGTGTGAGAAGGAAGTTCACGGATTGATTAATTGATTTATTTCTCCAGGTTGTTCTAGAGAAGAATGAAGACGACAGATTGAGTAATTGATTAATTTCTCCAGGTTGTTCTAGAAGAGAGGGAAGATGATAAATTGAATTATTGATTTATTGGTTGATTTTTCCAGGTTGTTCTAGAAGACGACGTAATTATTTATTGATTTATTTCTCCATTTTATTCTAGAAGAGATGGAAGACGGCGGCGTAATGATTTATTGATTTATTTCTCCAGATTATTCTAGAAGAGAAGTAAGACGGCGTAATGATTTTTTGATTTATTTCTCCAGATTATTCTAAAAGAGAAGGAAGACGGCGTAATGATTTATTGATTTATTTCTCCAGATTATTCTAGAAGAGAAGGAAGACGGGGTAATGATTTATTGATTTATTTCTCAAGGTTGTCCTAGAAGATTGTAAGACGGCGTAATGATTTATTGATTTATTTCTCTAGGTTGTCCTAGAAGAGAATGAAGACGACGTAATGATTTATTGATTTATTTCTCTAGGTTGTCCTAGAAGAAAAGGAAGACGACGGACCTCCCGGACTGATTTTACCCAGCGGAGAGATTAATTGGAACTGTCCTTGTCTTGGCGGAATGGCAGTTGGACCTTGTGGAGTAGAATTCAGGTAAGAAAAATTGTCCTATAAGAAGTGTTTCAGATCTATTCTATTTTAATAAACATTTCCTGTGGAAAAATGGATCTCCGGATTTAGGTTTAATTAACTGTAGAAACTTAAATATCCTTTATGTGGCCAAAATATTTTTTCTATTTTTTGCTTCTATTTACTATTTCTCTATCCAATTTGTTGACCNCCCACCCCACCCCCTAATTAAGAATAAATTATTTAAGCTATTGTACCATTTTTAATATACATTAAAATACATTAAATGTCTTCTTTAAACAAACAATAATCAACTCTCAAATTAATTGTTTTCTTAATTTTAGAGAGGCATTTTCCTGTTTCCACTACAGTACAGCGGATCCTAAGGGTAGTGATTGTATTGAAAAGTTTGCAGATATGCAAGTTTGCATGCAAGGATATCCAGAGCTATACGATAAATCAGAAACGGCTGTATCGGCGCTCGAAGATTCCGAAAAATCCGCCGAAAACTCAGAAAATCCACCAGTTTCCGAAAATGAAGAAAGCGCGGGAAAATCAGCGGAAACTCCTGAGCAGATCTCGAAAGACGACAGTGGGACTAATAGCACTACTAAAGACACTGAACCTAGTAAGACGGACTCAAAATCCTAGTTTTGTCAATAATATGGCTGTGAAGCATTTTTTATGTATGTAGTCTCTTAGGTTAATTGTTTAAAAGAGAGAAAATTTATGATTATGCACTGGTTTTTTTTCTTTCAGAAACAAATATGATAATTTGGGAGATTTTCAGCTCATACAGGTATTTGTACTCTTTGTACTTTGGTCGAGCATTGACCTTAATATAAGTACTAAATGTTTGACGAAAATTGTTCAGCGGCAAAATTGTTTACTTTTCTTTATAAAAGTTAACAATTTTATAAACCATCAGTTATTTTTATTCCTCAACTGTGTATTTACAAAACCATTAGATATTTGTTTTCATCAATTACGTATTTCGAAACCCTTCAGATATTAGTTTTTCTCAATTTTGTATTTCAAAACCTTTGAATATTTGGTTTTCTCATTTAATTGTGTATTGCCAATCAGTTATTTGTTTAAAGGGAGTGACCGGCTATGTAAGGTAGTTGAACTGAGTATGCAGTGTTGTGGAAAACTTCTTTCGGATTAATTTGAGACACATTAAACTTTTTAAATATCTGTAAATCCTGAGTTTGAGCCCAAATTCGACGTTCAAAACTCCTACTTTGGGGGTTGATACGTTTTCGGAATCATTTTTTTTAAATATTAAATAACGACGACGAAAAATAAAGTAAAAATTATACATTAATCTAATATAAGATGGTTTGGAACATATTTCTCAAAAGAAATTTGTCAGTAAATCAATGCTAGAATCAATTATTTTGTTTTAATCATTATATTGAATTTCTTATTTTCTTTGAATTTATTCGCAGATCTCTTCAAGTTCTTCAAATTTCGTCTTTTCGATAATGATTCAAGAAAATCCGCGGAAAATCTTTGGATAATGAGAAAATTGAAATAGTCAGCACCCTTCGGGTCTGGAAATCAAAGATTTCATTGATACAGGGAGGGACTATAGCCCCACCTCCCTGTGTACGCCTCTTCATATATACAATCTTAGCTGTCAAATTAAATGCGAATGCATTGAATTGTTTTGATCCATTTATTAGGTTTTTACGCTTAGAAAAGATCATACATGGCCTATAAACAAAATCAAGTCTATATGACAGCTTAGCAGACAAAAATACTGAAATAGAAGACGACATTTATAATTGTGGTAGAGTTTACCCGGTGTTTTCCGAGAGAAGAATAATCAATATTTAATCTAACACTGTACACACTACAAACTACACCATGGTAGTATCAGTGCTGTAGCATTTATATTTAAACTTAGATACCGTCTATTCACTTAAAAGAGTCCTCACCTAGCTATCTATTGAGATATAAAAACTATGCGCTAATTATTGACACTGTCGCCAGGTTTGCCCTTGGTCTGACCTTACCCAACACCGTTTACTTTTAGCTCTTCTACTTGACGATTTTAAACCTACAAAGCGTTTGTCTTTATAGTTTTAGTTTTTAAGGAGTATTTGGCATAATACTGTTTTGATTCCTTCGTCAGAATTTTTACAGATCACAGCTCCACTATAATGTGCCGATAAAAATAAAAATATTAAAAATTAATTTTAAAGATACAAAATTGGTAGCCCACATTTTGAAAGTCTCAATAGTGTTCATGCCGCATGGATCGAAGACGATTTGAAAGTCGTCAATGAATTCCCATGTTTATTGGAACACCTTGTGGTAAAGATGTTATCTGTTTTTAAGATGACTGAAGATGTATAAACTTAAAACTAAAGTTCGGACCTTTGCTCTCTACACTCGTCTTTTCATCTTTATCTTACAGGTTACTTTTTAATGTTATTTTTTTTGTATATAATTTGGATCTATTTTTAAGAAAGTAAAACTTTGGAATACGTGTGCATTTGTGTATGTATTTGATACAAACCCTTAACAATTTTAGATTATTTCACGCACTGAGGAATAAATTCAAAACTGTGTTCTAATAAAATGTTTTAGGAAAAGTTAAATCTAATAATTGTTTAAGTGATAATTTTGGTGTGTGGGTGTAGGACGTCCCTAAAAGAATGATTTGATTTGATTTGATTTGTATTGATTATAGTTTCAGTGATATTTAAAACATTTATATTGATTATACCAACAAAATATGTAAAAATTGCTACATTTGCCCCTATGGACAAGAAAGGATTTACATTTTTATTATTTCCCTTTTTTTTTCAAGAAAGCAGAAGATCTATAATTTTATTAAATGTTTCTTTATTCGATATAAAATCAAACTAGTTGAGTTGCAATTTTATAAAAGATCAATTTAAAATATATTTTAGTTTGTGTGTAATCTGCTGATCCCAGATCATGATCCTGGTGTATTCACTTGGGTCATTGATCCTTCACTTAAACCTACAGTATTAGATAGGTAACTATACTGATCCTTGACTTAAACCTACAGTATTAGATAGGTAACTATACCGATCCTTCACTTAAACCTACAGTATTAGATAGGTAACTACACTGATCCTTCACTTAAACCTATAGTATTAGATAGGTAACTATACTGATCCTTCACTTAAACCTATAGTATTAGATAAACTGATCCTTCACTTAAACTTACTGTTTTTAATAGGTAACTATACTGATCCTTCACTTAAACTTACTGTTTTTAATAGGTAACTATACTGATGCTTCACTTAAACCTACAGTATTAAATAGGTAACTATACTGATCCTTGACTTAAACCTACAGTATTAGATAGGTAACTATACTGATACTTCACTTAAACCTACAGTATTAGATAGGTAACTATACTGATCCTTGACTTAAACCTACAGTATTAGATAGGTAACCATACTGATCATTCACTGAAAAATATACCGCTTATTAAAAAATGCCAAAATAATATGCACATTATTAAGATATTCTCACNCACTTAAAATCCAAAAAAATATTACTCCAATTTTACGAGAAATAAAACTTGCTTTGTTCAGAATTTTGAGTTTTCTATTTGACGGACTACTAAGATGGGATGCTCAACATTTTCTTCACATTGCCACGCATGGTTATACCTTCGAAACAAACATAGGTAAACAAACATTTGTTAATAAATTACCATTGTCAAAATTATCAAAATAAGCATTCAAAAAGTGTTAAAACCTGTTGGAATGGCTATAAATTTAGGCCATACGTTTATTTTTTTTTCTTAAAGCTTTAATAATATTTTTTTTAATGTAAAGAACAATATTTAAAATTTAATCTTAGTATTTCCAGTTTATAACCATTGTTTTACTAATCCTGGATAATTACTTGGAAGATATTTTATATTCATTGTTCACTTTTATGCGACCTTCACAAGCAAAACTATTATTTTTGATAATTATTATTCAGCTTTCTTCCCGTTGTATCCTCTGATTGTGAGAACGTTTGCTAATCTACTCTACTGGATGCAGGTTAGTTATTCTTGGGAGAAATAAATTATCACATTTTTAAAAATAAGTATTTTCATATAAATAAGTCGGTAATTGAAAAACGAAAGGTAGTTGAACCAGCTACGACTAGTTAATCTATCAGTCAAAACCATCACAGCGGAAGTAGCGGAATAGTTCCGATCACTGATTATTTTGTTATTAACAAAATATTATTAATATCGAAAAGATGTTAATTGTTGAGTCAAAATCAAATTTAATTTTGTTTATCAGGAGGAGTATGCAATAATTAGTTTTATTACCGCTGTTAAACTGTCAGCAGTCAGTCTTAATTTAGGTAATTACACTTTTAATTCAATTAAAAAAAAGGATTATCTTGACGAAACTGTAGACCTTATTTCCATTTCTAGAATGTTAGTCCGATTCACAAGCCTTCATCTGAACAACAATGTGAAAGCTATCTTTGTTTTACCATCTGAGAAAGTGTTCAATTCTGACAATTTCCTTTTTTCGCAGTAATTATTTTTAGAGAAGCAACAATTAAAACTAATGAATTTCATGCAAGCCAGAAATTAAGTCAGATGTTTTTTTTATAAATCTATAGCAAAAGTTTTAAATTGGGTGAATTATCAGTTTTACAATTGATAAGAGAAGCTCGATATTTATCCTGACCTAGCTAGCACAATAACATGTCTAAAATTCAAGCTCATCCAATTCTGCATTTTTGACAAATAAAGCTATGAATAATTAACGTAGATTTTGAAATTTGAACACCTTGCCCGATTTGCCTCAAACTTTGATTGGGGAATTCGGGAGAACCATGGGAATGTTCTTCGCTTGGTTTAAAAATTCTTAGTATTGAATGGGTTGACAATAATAAGGGAGAACTTAGTTTGCCGGGTCAAAGCTAGGTTTTCAAGCTAGTAATATATATATTTACTATTTAGGTTTCTTCCTGTTGGCATCTGATGCGTTTTATGAATTATCTAGGAAGGTTCTTAAAGATGAATACCTAGCGTATAAGGTGGATTTGACAATTATACATAGAACTTCATAAACTTTGGATTTCTAAAAACTACGATTTTTAAAATGTTTCGAAAAGAAAAATATCAATTTAAAAAATTTTAAAATTTCCTAACAATTCAAGAAATGGCTAATGATCACACCATTTTTAGAATTAACTATTTTACTATTGCAGGCCGGACTCTTTTTTGCTATTAACCCAGGCAAGTTCTTTCTAGTTTATAGTTTATATTATTATAAAAATAAATACGCTAGGAGGCTGCAGTTAAAGGGACTGTAAGCGTAATTTTAAGTGACACTTCAGGCAAACATGGCAAAGCCCGATTCACAAAGGTACCCTTGATACCAGTATCTGAACAATAATGTGAAATATAATGTCGTTATTCTAGGTTTAAAAGTCTTATTTTTTCGAAATGCGCAAATCACTTTTGTAGAAAACCCACAGTTGAAAATAATGAGCTTTCAAAATCAATATTATTGATATCTAATTCATACTTTATCAGACAAATATTTGAATGGTACTGTTGTGAATCGGGCATTGCAATTTTTGCATGCCTGGTCACATGAAATTACGTTTACAGTCCTTTTATGTAATCAATAAAATATTTTCCAGACGTCGAACACGTGATCTTGATTTCCAATGTGTGTGCACTTTATAATATAAGAATGAAAGCTATCCCTGTAGGGCATGACTACTAGGGAATATCGTGTGATCCGTATGTCTTCATAAGATAAAGATTTATGCTTGATACCGCTAGGTTCTACTCTACACAAAAGTTCTGACTTCGGGGCGCGCGTCTTACTAAATTCTATCATTTGTTGGAGCTCTTAAATGGTGCTTTACCTGCGATAAGCATTTGTTCTCTCTATACATTATAAAACAAGTATAACTAAACTATTTCGTAGATTTTCCAATTTTATACTTATAATTTATAATTAGAATGCATGTATGCTTGTATGTATCTATGTATGTATGTATGGGTGTATGTATGTATGATGTATGTATGTATGTATGGGTGTATGTATGTATGTATGTATGTCTCTAATGTTTGACTGTTCAGGGAGTATATTCTTCACAGCTGGATATTCTGAGAGTTTAAACTCGATGCTCACATTCTACTCATTATACAAAATATCTAAAAATCTCAGGTAAAATTCTTTGTTTTTAAGTTTATACCAGAGAGCAAACCGTAAATATTGGATATCGCTTTGTTCGCTCAACTCGATATCCAGCGGATAAACTTTAAAGCTGACGGGTTTAACGTCTGAAATTAGGGGAATATGTCCATTCCTGGCATCGTCAGGCCCATTAACGAGGCGGAAAATTTGGTAAATTGTAACAAACTAGGCTAACAGGGACGCTTCGCGCCCATTTTCAACTTTTAATTGTTGCTCAATCTTTCAGCATTATCTCTTTGATAAACAGTAATAAAAAGTTGCGGATTTTCAATTTTTTCCGTGGATTTTTTTTAATTTTACGAAAATCAAAAAATGTTGGAGACAAAATTTTGTAATTCTGAGCATTCATAAACCTTCCCTGGGGTCATGTGAGGTCCCACAAAAAATGTTGGCAAGATCGGTTCATCCGTTTTTACGTATATCGGTTATAAACAAATTAGCAAAGTATTTGTATAGATGAGAGCCCCAATGATAATTTTCAAATCAAAGTTCTCCTTGGTTGAAACAGATTGAATTCCACCAAGGAAAAGGCTTGAGCTTTAAAATAAATAGCAGTCAATCGTAAAGGTAGCCAGCTAAGAATTGTAATCACGGATATAAAACAACACAAACGTTTTCCCCCTGATTATAAATTTTAAATTATTATTTATTCAACACCACACAGTACAGGATAATTAAAATTTTACATATTTAAATGTATTTTCAATTTTTCGTTTAAATAATAAAGGCTTAAACAATATCCAATGTTTACTATTTTAGTGCAAAGACATGTGTTGGTGTTCTGCTGGCCAGTGCTACAAGATCTAACTCAATTCTTAATGCTGGGTTCATACTGTACAATAGTCTCAAGGTACAGTTAATCATGGGCAGAGTTTGAGCCATTTAGAGTTTTTTTGACGATTAATCTGCTTCACAAAAATATGATCGTCATTTATCACTTGGCCAAATTGTATCCTCGGTATTATCTTAGATGAGAGAAAAAAATCTGCATAATGTAATAAAGGCAAACTTATCGAGAATATGATTTGATCACGTGTTAAATACAATTTTGAAATTAGATTTACATCTCAGATTTTTGTGGAGCAGTTAAAAACATTTTTTAATTATTTTAGATTGTAGCCACAGAGACTATTATCTACGTGAGATTAAAGGTAAACCAAAATGCTTCAAAGAAGGAAAACTTTTTCTTGAATCTGATTTTGTCTTTAAATGAATTTAAACTTTATTTTTTCACCTTTTTTCTAACTGGATAAAGACATCTTTTACTAAGTAACATGATAAAAAAAATTAAATCCCAAAAATCCATCCCTCAAAAAAATCATTTCAGAGTAGGTTAAAAAATTGAAAAAAATTTCATTTTAATAATTAAACTAGCTCAAAGTTAGAATCTACATCTTTTTAAGAAAGGAATTGAGTCTTTGCCACAAACTGAGATTTTCTAATCTCTATATCTTTGAAACCCTAGGTCAAATAATCTAAGTTTGAAATATCAGGTGGCTGAGATATAGGGACTCGAAAATTCTGTTTTGCGTTGAAGACTCAATTCCTTTTTTCAAAAAATATTTACAGAAAGCATGTCGTGAGAAAGCTGAATTATCGACAACTATTGCAAATATTATCGGCGACGCAATTATTCCTGGTCTCTTCAATTTACTGGGTTGTGTTGCTCCGTTCTTTCTTTTCCAGTGGTACTGCTATACTCACTTCTGCAGGCTTACCAAGCAAACCCCAGGTTCATTTATTCATCCTTTCTATAATTCATTTATTCATTCATTTATCTATTCATAAATAAATAAAAGATCAACCATCATTCCGTGGAAATCAAGGCATACATACATACATCATACATACATACATACACCCATACATACATACATACCTTTATTCAGCCTTTCATCCTTTCATTCATTCATTCATTCATTTATTCATTTATTCATTTATTCATTTATTCATTTATTCATTTATTCATTTATTCATTTATTCATTTATTCATTTATTCATTACAGGTGCAGTAATAATCCTCCCATATCCTACTCCTATATACAGGTGCAGTAATAATCCTCCCATATCCTACTCCTATATACAGGTGCAAAAATAATCCTCCCATATCCATCTTTGATTAATGGTTGTTAGAATCTATTTATATATCTAGATTATCCTTATACCGTTGTAATTTCGTGTAAAAAAGCTATGAAGTATATGTGTGTGTTTTTTAATATTTTGATTTAACAAAGACGACATCTAAATAAATTGCGGATTTACAGAATCCATTCAAGGATAAAAATATGCATGGAAAAGTAATTATAAATTTAAATCATTATAATTCAATGCAAGCTACAATTGATACAATGTTTGTAAATGAAAAGATTATTAGAATATAATCATTTTGTCTATTCTCACCATGAAACACAAGACAAATGCATTTTATAAGGAGTATTGGGGCAAAAACCAGTCACCCCCCCCCCTCCCTTGACCCCCTAAAATACCTCACCGTGAGGGGGGTCCATGCTACAATGGAAAGAATCATGTTTTTGTCGATACTTTATACCCAAACATTTATTTGATTTCATTATAAAGTGATTTTTCCCAATTTAGCGAATAAAACCCAAAAGAAAATTTTTCTCGCCAAGCAAATATACCGATTTTCTGTGGGGGGGAGGGGGATAATTTTCATGAATGGGAGAGTTTTCAAGAAAATATACACCCCTGTTATTATATTGTAGAGTGTGTACTGGGGAAACGGACTGTTTGCGTACTGGGAGATTAAACAGGTTCCAAACTTTACCTTGGCTATTCCTGTTCTAGCCATAGTGCTAGTTACATCATACAACTTCATATGGTGAGACCGATATTTAATTTTAATTTTTTATTATAGAAATGTTTTAAAAAATTTGTTAAAATGGTATGTTGACGTGATTTCAAGTGACCCTTCATATATAAAGTGAAATGTTAGATCTCTAATGGTACTGTCTACGCCTTTATCTGAGCCACAGTGAGGATGATATCGTCGTTTTTTTGGTGTTATTTTCCTTCTCTGTCAGGGAGGCGGCTTATCGCCACTTTTTTCACTACATGGCTGGACTTGGAGAAAAATGACATGCCATGAAGGAAGCGGACAAGTAATATCTGCCTTGTTTTTTGCGGACGATTTAGTCCTTATCTCACGGATAAAGGTGAGAGGCATGGAATGAATGTTAGAGTAGGTATCAAGGTTCTGTAAAGGTTTGCATAGGAAACTGTCTATTGAAAAGACAATAATACTTTCCAGTGGACCTGAAGAACAGGTTTGGAAAGTAGAACAGGGAACACCAGACCTTTAAGCAACCCTGGTTGGTAAGTACCTAGGAGTAGATATACAGGTTAAAGGCAAGAGAGGGGCGTATGATAGGCATCATACGAGCCGGACCAGACCGAGCTCTATTAGCACATACATTATGGATAGGATGTGCTGTACCAGCCATACTGTACGGTATGCTGTGGAATCCATGGTTCTATCTAACAGTGTAATCAGAAGACTAGACAGCCTCTGACACCAAGTAGCACGTTTTATACTTCAACTACCAAGCTTAGCAGCCACTGTAGCAGAATACATCGAAGCAGGGTTCAAACCAATGAAAGACAAGATAAAAGAGCGATTAGCGTTATATGTGTGGGAGATCAAGCATTAAAAAAAACACGATCCTATCCTAACCAATGTTTTCGACGCGGTTATCGGAGCACATGACGACCCGTGGGCGAGAATGGTGTTGGACCTGGTAGCTGAATTGGGAGTCGATCTGTTTGATGGTCCCAAATCTAGGTTGAAGAAGAGGTTTACCGAAGTGGCGGTAGTAGGAGTCTTGGAGCAGAAACGTCAGTTGGTGTCTCTAAACTGTATGCTCAGTGCTCACCCTAGAAGCCTGGTTTAAACTTCAGCCGCATGTATGTGACAAGAAGGCAGGAGGACTTTTAAACAGACTTAAAGCAGGAGATGCCCAAACACCCATGGCTCTACCACAACGTGGTGTCCACTTTGTATCGACAAAGGGTTAGTTAACCACCTTTCAGAACATGATGCTATTAGTCAACTGGCTGGAATGTATCCCATTGATCTCCCTTAACTAATGGGGGTTAAAGGTCCGGGTCTGAACGGGTGTGGGACGGTGCTTCCTGCTCCTGGCGGCGGTCTGGAAAGTCCACATTGGTACCTCTTACAGATTCCATTTCCTAATGTTCCTTATGTCTGCTGCATTGATCACTCTTATAGAGAAACCACACTTCATAAATATCTTCATAATTGCTCCAAGGCGATGGGATTAAGTTGATCATTGTAAATCGAGCATTCATTTCTTGAAATGGAGAGTCAGTTGAAATTACGCCGACAGTCCCTTTAGTATTTTTTAATTTATTAGGTTTCATTGGGACTATGTGAAGAGGTTGGGTTTGGTGGATAATAACCTACTGGGTATACCTAGGAAACCGATTCTTGCAGTACGACAGTACAGGTATATTTTAGTTACAGTACACACGGAGTACATTTAACCCTGTTAAATCAGTACAACACATGTTGTAAAGGAACTGATTACTCACCTGTAACTCTAATTTTCTATATTTTCTACATCTTTGCAAACTCATGGTTTAATTAACCTTTGATAGTTCAAACTTTGAATATTTGATGAAGCAGAATTCCTAGTTTGAATTTTCAAGGTTCTGCGATATCGGGGATCATGAGGTGAAGTGGTTCAACTTAGTTTTCGTTGTAAAACTACTTCTCGCTATTTTTTTATTTTGGTCCTAGGTTCGAATATTAGAAAACTACAGTTTAAGGAGAGTAATCAATTCCTTTCCCGAGCTTTCAACATTTACATTTAGTATAGGCTACCCTTGTTAACCTCATAGTCATTGTTCAATCTGATAGCTTTTTCTCTTTGATACAACTTTTTGGCAAATTTACAATGTTAGCGAGGATTCTTTAAATTTTACGAAAATCATAATATTTTGGATACATTTTATCGTAATTCTGAGCATCCTTAAACCTTCTCTGGGGTCATGCAAGGCCCCACACAAAATTTGGGATCCATCGGTCCAGCTGTTCTGGAGTTTATTGGATCACAGACAGACAAGCAAAGTATATATATATATATATATATATATATATAGATATAAATATTTTTAAGATTTAAAATTATATAAAACATTGATCATATTAGATATGTTTTTATTTTAGAGTACTACCTCGAGAATGCTTTGTTTATATTGTACATGCTTCCTTCCTAGCTCTGTTTGCTATATTCTTCATGAATGTCCAGGTACATGTTTAACAGATTGTACAATGTACATGTTGTCCATGTTTAACAGTTTGTACTTGTTGTACATGTTTAACACTAAGGGATATCGAAGAGGAATATAATCCTTAGGTGTGCACAAGATCAGTGTTTGATCCCGAGATTCACAACACAAAAGTTCTGTCTTCTTGACATTAGTAATTTTAATTGCTTTTCTTTGACAATTATTTCTAAATCTTTATTTACCATGTTTACGGACATTATTTAATTTCTTTGGAGGATTTAAAGGCAACGAAATCAACACAAAAATTGAAATACTGGTTGTTTCTTACATGTGTAATGTGTATATAGGAACTTGTAATAAGTTCCTTGTAAGTTACTTATCCCAAATGTCTGCATAATTGGATTGAATTTAACTATTAACTTTATCATGCTAACTGGACCATCAAGATATTAAGGATTGGTCTGCGTCGAACTAAAATATCATTTCCTTCAATAATTCTAAAACAGGGAAATGAGATTTTATTGATGATAATGATAATGATAATGATAACAACATCAAAAATTATTCCTAGGTTGCTACTCGGCTTATCTTCTCAGCTAGTCCTTTAGTTCCATGGCTAGCAGGTTAAATCAATAGAATTCTATACAGGGATAGGACCAGGAAAGGTTATGCACTGGACTTTGAAAGGATCTCTATATTCTCTATTGACTTTGAAAGGATAAGAATTGGACTATGAAAGTATAATTATTGGGCTTGGAAATGATAGATATTGAAATTGGAAAGGATTAATATTGGACTTGGAAAGGATCTATATTGGACGAGGAAATGATAGATATTGGACATGGAAAGAATAGATTTTGGACTGGAAAGGATAGATATTGGACTAGAATAGGATAGGTATTGGACTTGGAAAGGATAGGTATTGGACTAGGAAAGGATAGGTATTGGACTAGGAAAGGATAGATATTGACTTTAGAAAAGATTTAAGTCAGGATTGGAAAGAATAGATATTGGACTTTAAAAAAGATGTATTTGGGACCAGAAGAAAAATTATAATATTATTAATATTTAATATTCAGCAATGATGACGACTAGATGGGATAAACCAGCAGTTCCTTTATGTGAAGATGACAACCCAGAGATACTTTTAAAGGTAGAAATAGACATTTCACTCCAGTTCTTAGGATCCGGTTCAGTTGGATCCACATTATTTTGGTTTCCTGGATCCTGATCCGCAAAACTTGCGGATCCACGGACCCGAATCTTGTAAAAGTGATACCTATTCTTATGATAAGCAACCTTTTATAAAATTGCTGATATGAATCGCAATTTGACTATTTTTAATGTTTAAGATAAATAAACGAAGGCAGACAATAAATCATATAGTTTCTGATGAGTTTTGAATAAAAAGTTTTCACAAAGAAGATTTCAGTAGCTTTGGCTCGCCCAAAAACAAACAATGCAGGATTCAAAGGTTAAACCTCTAACAGTTTTTAGGCCTTAAGATATTCGAATTTCTGTTTAATAGTTTAATCAATAAGCCCTGCATTAAATGTTGCCACGCATTTTATGGCGGACAAAGTATTTCTGAATGAGTTTTAAGGTTTCTTTGTTATGAACTAAATTTCTATCTTTCTCTTTTTGTTCTCAAGTATATACTATTCAATTATTTAATCCTGAAGGTTAGAACTTTTAAATGTGTAACTTTAATCCTACTCAGATATTGTTCCTCTCCGTTTTAAGAGTATTACTATCCTTCTTAACTACTATCTCTATATATTATTAACACTGAGGTTTTCGTTTAGCTATGTATTTCAGTCCAAGGGAAAATTTTTGACAATATTAATCATATAAATGATTAGTTAAAACGAACATATGGTTACGAATATAGAACTTAATATATAACGATATTTGAATAAAAGTATAAACAATCTGATTTTACAAAATATATATATATCTATCTTTACTTAATACTATTGGATTTCAACCTCTATGAATCAGTTTAGGACGAATAGATAAATGCGAATTACGGATATTGACAAAACAAATATTTACAAATAAAATGATTTATTACCTAGATTTTCCAATTTGTTTCTTCAGAGATACACGTCAAAAATCACTGGGTCATTTTACGATAAATACAGATCTGAGAGCAAAGATCTAGGATTCAAATCCAACTAACTAACCCGAGTTAGAGTCTTTCCTGGCTTTTTATAGTAAACCATGATAGATTGTTCTAGAACATTCTCGGAGCTGTTGCGCTTGTTTTTTGGCGCTGCTTGATAAATTATTCTAGAACTTTCTTGAGAAAAGGTTCTCTGACTCACGTATTCTTTGCGTGCATCTTTTCTTCTAGCTGGTTCTAGAAGTTTTAGATGTTTCTACGATCTTTTACCCAGGGATCTCGATAATTGATGATGGGTATACAGGCTAGATAGTTCCCAGATTCAAGGCCAATTATATCTTTATCATCAATTATTAATCATACAGAGAAACATAGTTAGAATTAAAACTTGCAGTTTTACAATCTAAGGGTAAAATTATAAAAAAAATGTAAAAAAAAAACTTTTAAACCCCAAATCTGAACTGTTAAAAAAGAGAGATTATCTGAAATTATCTTATCTATAAAAGGTTTATCAAGTTTAAGCAAAGAAATAAGTCAAAAAAAACATAATTTAAAGGGATTTTATACACAGTACAAATAAGAATTTGTCAAAACACAATAAACCTATTTTAGGTCTGTAAAAACTAATTTAGCAGTCTATTTACATTCAATATAATTAGGCTTATATCAAAACAAATATGCATGCTCTGTTTGCTATATTCTTCATGAATGTCCAGGTACATGTTTAACAGATTGTACAATGTACATGTTGTCCATGTTTAACAGTTTGTACTTGTTGTAGCGTTAAATACATTTTTTAAAGAATAAATCTTATGTTTGTTAATCCAGGTTGAATGTAAATCAAATCTGGAAAGTAACACGGACTCCATCTTGTTCCAGGTAAATCGGAAAAAGTTTAAGTTTGTTAACAGTGATAAGCGGAATTTTTGTGTTTTCTATTCAGAGATATTTAGATATTTGTTAAAATAGATTTTAATTTATAAAAAAAAAAAAATTGTTTTATTCTGAACGAAATCATTAACATCTTCATTAATACCGAAAGCACACAAAAAGGCAGACCACGTTGTGTAGATTGGTAGGACTAAGGTTATTTTGTCATTTTTGTCATGAAAAATAGTTTAAATGTCAAAGACGACATTCAAGTCTTCAATCAATTGTTAAGAAACTGCGCTTTTTTAGTTTAATTTGAATGTTTAGGAGAAGATAGATACTGAGCTGGGTAGATGGATAATGATGTACTTCCTCGGGTATTTTCTGATTGGAACTATTCTATTTTGCAACAATCTTCCCTGGACGTAAACAAAATACAATACTTAATTTTATTTGTTACATCCTGTTTTTAGAAACTTGTTTAAATAATCTTTTCCTTTTTCTCCTCTGCTTCCATTTGACCCAACCTTGTTTCGAATCCTGAACTGAAATCCCCAAAACTATCTGCAATCAGAATCTTATGTATCAACTCTATATCCAGAACGAAAACTTTTGATTCAAACCGATTTTCTGTTTAATCTAGATAACACAGCTTATTGTATTTTCACGATCTCTTATTGGCCCAGAGGAGATTTTTTGGTGTCAAATTGATCGGACCTACACAAATATTCAAATAAATTTTCTTAATCCGTCGGAGAAGAAAATCTACTCATTACTTCCGACCTCTATAGTATATTAAACTAACTAGTCATATCTTTTCATTATAATATTTTTTTGTTGTTAATACAATTTTCTGTTTTGAATATAAGTATTGTTAATCGAAATATATCTGTTTGTGCCAAATAAAAGATGAAAAACAACATTATAATTTTTAAGATTTCAAAAGAATCTGAGATGCAAATCATATTTAAAAAGATAAACATCTCGAATTATAAAAGTTGAAAAATTTTTAGCAAAAAAAAAAATTCCATTTCCACCAAGATGAAGAAATTTTTGAGAAGAAAGGACTGGAAATGAAAATAAAACTTTTTGCATAATTTTTATTTCATATTATCAAGCATTAGATCTAATAATGATCAGACTAGATAGATTACAGTTGTATTATTTGTAAACATTTTGAACATGAAAATCGACATTTTAACTTTTCTAATTTTACGTTAAGCATGTTTTTCAACTTTAATGGAAGCACGGTAAAAAAAATCAGCCCAATACTGTATAAACAAACAAATCCGTGGAAGCAAACTCCATTTCGGGGTTGAATACTATAAAGGGTGTCTTAAAACACTTAAGATTATAGAGACTATATAAAATAGTTGATAAAGGGCCATTAAGTGTCTCAAAATACATTTGTACAGGGTTACCCACAAAGGATAAAACTTCATAGACGACTTTACAGAATGTAAACAGTCTGTTTCCTTATATTTAGGAATCCCTGTAAATTGTTTCTTTCTGTGCCAAATCATTAAACTATCCATTGAAATACTATTTTTGAGGCAGACGACTTCATTTAATCTTAGAATTATCATGTTTCAAGAGTTCTGGTCGTCTTCACAGTCTCATTCTTTGTGAGTAATCCTTCTTTTAAGCTTTTCGTAATCGTTTCATGTTTCATGTAATCATTTGTAAACATAAACAATTAAACCTGAGGTCTAAACTATTGTCTAAGATGGCGCTAATTATACAGGGTGTCCCAAAAAACATGGGAATTCAGTGACGAATTCGATATCGTCTTTTCAAATAATTCTTTGATTTAGTGTAGTGATACCTACTGAGAAAGCTGTAATCTGTAAGAGTTTCGTCTGCTATGTTTACATTTTTTTGTTTATATTTTGATTGCATACAGTTGTACTTAGTAAAACAAGAAAATTGCAGTATACAAACTGAGTAAACTTGTCTGTCTTCACTGTTCATCTAGCGGAGACATTATAGACACATCTTTACAGTCTTTTACCCTTTTTATAAAATAAGCTCTAGCAGACATAATAATATTATGGCTTTTGAAATTAGGTATTACAATGCTAATTCATAACAAAGACGATATCAAATTCGTCACTGAATTCCCATGTTTTTTGGGACACCCTGTACAAGACATAATCTCGATAACCGCACTATTGTAACTTTTAATATCCAGCGAAGCGATTAAGCGCTTAATCTATTTAAAAATATGTTATATAGTTGTGCGATCTCTCATAGACCTTAAGGTTGTATTATAAGGTTACTTACCCTCGATACGGAAAATGTCGTCTCCTAAGATAGATAGATAAATTCCCGATATGACGTTACTCTCGCCTCTATAATCAGTGACTTGTAATGGGTATTTATTAATCTTAGGAGACGACATTTTCCTTACATTGGAGTGTATCGAGATTAACTATTAAACCTTATTATACAACCTGGTTTAAGACTGAAGATTACAAATGTGATTGATCCTGGAAACTTGAAGGATCTCCAGTAACATTGTAATAATACAAGCAGGGAGCTGAACTTGATGCAGGGAAATATCCGGTATCAGTCCCAATCTGAACAATCAAGTAGAGTTGAACTATGTAGTATCGTTTACTTGCAATGAGAATAGAACTAAGGAGAGGAGGATAGGGTTTACTTACAATGGGAGTAGAACTAAGGAGAGGAGGATAGGGTTTACTTACAATGGGAGTAGAACTAAGGAGAGGAGGATAGGGTTTACTTACAATGGGAGTAGAACTAAGGAGAGGAGGATAGGGTTTACTTACAATGGGAGTAGAACTAAGGAGAGGAGGATAGGGTTTACTTACAATGNTAGGGTTAACAGTTAATATACCCATATACCTAGGGTTAACAGTTAATATACCCATATACCTAGGGTTAACAGTTAATATACCCATATACCTAGGGTTAACAGTTAATATACCCATATACCTAGGGTTGACAGTTAATATACCCATGTACCTAGGGTTAACAGTTAATATACCCATATACCTAGGGTTAACAGTTAATATACCCATGTACATAGGGTTAACAGTTAATATACCCATATACCTAAGACTAACAGTTAATTTATCCATATACCTAGGGTTAACAGTTGATATACCCATATACCTAGGGTTAAGAGTTAATATACCCATATACCTATAGTTAACATATACTGATACTCCACTATAATGATTATATTTATATATATATATACTCACCCAGTATTGGTTCTAACTCCACTATAATGATTATGAACCGCGTATCCAACATCAAACAGTGTAAATGTAACAACAAACACAAGACGGGCAATCCTAAACAAACTAAATTAAAGGGAATGTCGTTGGAATTTCAAGTGACCTTCTTTTTAAAAGAGTGACATGCCCGATTCATAACGGTACCCTTAATTTACCCGTTATTTGATAATTAATATGAAAATAATTGCGTTTTCTAGCTTGAAAGTGTTTATTTTTCAAACTTCCTCCATTGTTTCTGTAGAAATAAATCTTTCCAAGATAAGTCACAGTTGAAAAAACATAACAAATTCGAAATAAATTATTGATTTC
This sequence comes from Eurytemora carolleeae, assembly GCF_000591075.1. NCBI lineage: Eukaryota > Metazoa > Arthropoda > Copepoda > Calanoida > Temoridae > Eurytemora > Eurytemora carolleeae. Next base: position 160,074 of record NW_019396476.1, on the reverse strand, counting down.
TCATTCATTCTAGATAAGACTAAACTAAGGATACTGTTTTGGGTCAAAAATGTCTATTAATTTAGGGTTATTTAAAGTCCCAGAACATTTGAAGCTGAGGCAATTGCAAAATACACAATCTTTAGCCATATTTCTTAAATAAAAAACATTCATCTCAAATATTTTTGGTTCTCACTGTAGTTGCACATTTGCCATCTACAGATATTTGATGAGATAGAAAATATATTTTTAGTTTGAAAAAATGATAAAATAAGATATTTTTAAATTCTTTTTTTCGTTTAACAATTTAGTTTTTAGAAGAACTTTTTCTTTATCTCGAAAACGCAAACATCAAATACTATTTTAGACAATAATGTACTTATGAATCATATTACAACAAAAGAATTTATAGGTTGTAAATTTCTGTTATTTGAAGAAATATTTGTGTGAATTCCCATGCATGTTAAAGATTCCTTTCAATCGATGCCGTCATAGCAATTCAGAGAAAAATGTTAAGTCATAAAATGAGCAAATAATCTGTCCCAGACTAAACTTATGCAGGAAAGTATTGTTTGCTTAAACAATGCCTCAGCTAATTATGAAAAACTAAGTTAGAATTGTAATCGTAATTTAAAGAGACACTCCATTTTTAAATTTTCCAAATACTCCTTTTGAGGAAATTGTTTGGGAAATTAGAAAGTAGGAATTATTTTCATTTTTTTTTTAATGATCACTGATAAAAACTTAGTTTAACATTGTTCTACTTAAAGATTTTGATTATACTCAATGATCAATGATCGTAGAAATTGTTTTTTTTTTCTGAAATTTAAACATTTTTTTTTTTTGCACTGAGCAGTAAGGATGAGTCTGTAAGGACGACCTAAAGCTCTGTAAATACGATCAGCTAAAGCTTGAATTTATTCCAATCTGTTTTAATGTTTTGTCAAAGAAACAAGTGTACAGTTTCTTGCACGGAAGCATTGAGTAAAATAGAATCCTCTGAAGTCTTATTCTTTGTGGGGTACCCTGTATACCCTGTATGCTTATATTCCTAATTTTTTTATTTCCGTATTTTTTCTTTTAAGTAAGTGAACTATCCCTTTAATAAGTTCCAATGAAAGAATTTACCTGATTAACGGGTTTAATGATTGAGAAACTGCTTTGGACTTTCTTCTTCTTCCTTCAAACACAGCGCCATCTTCTTTCCAGTTCAGAACAAGGGTCGCCAGGTGAGCAGCTGATTTAAATATTTAAGTTAGGGTCCAGGGACCCGATTTGAATATGTACATTAGAGTCCAGGGACCAGATTTAAATATGTACAATAGAGTCCATGGCCCAGATTTGAATATGTATATTAGGGTCCAGGGACCAAATTTTAATGTGTACATTAGGCTCCAGGGCCCAGATTTAAATATGCACAATAGAGTCCAGGGACCAGATTTAAACATTTACATTAGAGTCCAGGGACCAGATTTAATATGTACAATAGATTCCATTTACCAGATTTAAATATGTACAATAGATTCCAGGGCCCAGATTTGAATATGTATATTAGGGTCCATGGGAACAGATTTAATAATGTACATTAAAGTCTAGTGACCAGGTTTAAATATGTACATTAAGGTCAAGGGACCGCATTTAAGTATATACATTAGGGTCCAGGGACCAGATTTAAAAATTTACGATAGGGTCCAGGTACCCGATTTAAATATTTACATACGGTCCAGGGACCAGGTTTTAATGGTGTACATTAGGCTCCAGGGCCCAGATTTAAATATTTACGATAGGGTCCAGGGACCAGATTTGAATATGTACATACGGGTCCAGGGCCCAGATTTAAATATTTACGATAGGGTCCAGGGCCCAAATTTAAATATTTACGATAGGGTCCAGGGCCCAGATTTAGATATTTACGATAGGGTCCAATGACCAGATTTAAATATTTACGATAGGGTCCAATGACCAGATTTAAATATGTACATTTTACAATGGGTTTAGGGTCCAGATTTTATAACGAGAAATAGTAAAACCTACTTTAATTCAATAGAAGTGTCTCAGTAGTTAAATTACTTCTAACTATCCCAAAAATGATAAAGATTTTTACAATTACTCATTACTTTTGAAACTAGAAACTAGCAGGGTCCAGTTTTAAACTGTACAAAAAAATATAAGTAGTTGGTGATATAAAAGTTTAAACCAATGGTCAAGCACTGTGATTTTAAGGTATCAGGCTTTTAAGCAAAAATCTATGAGAATTTTGCCAATTACTTCTTGAAAACCAAAGCTGACAACAAGAGCTTTACAGTTTTAAAATGTCCCTATAAAGGGCTACAAAAGAGCGGTAATATTAAAGCTCAAGGCGTTGCGAGACTTCAAAGTCGACACTATCTTAAAAAATTATATAAGCAGACTAAATCTATGTGCAAGACGTTGCGACCTAGTTGCAACCGACATTTAACATCGCCGCAGTTTCAACATTTGATGCATACGTTTCGAAACTGTCTGGATCTCCGTGAAATAAATAAAAATATTATTATCATTAAGAATATAATTATTAAACAAACCTATGAGTGCATAAACTCCAGCACTTGCACCTGCTAGGTAGGAGGTTGGAGATGGGAGAGATCCTCCAAGCGATCCTAAACATATACAATCCTGGCGATCCTAAAATTGCACAATCCTAGCGACATATACAATGGTAGGAGGTAAGAGAAGGGAGAGATCCTTTTAGCGATCCTAAAATTGTTCTTTTTTATTTGCTATTTAAAAACAAAAATATAAGGAACCCCTTCCAAAAAAGTTCAAACTCATAAGTCAAACAATACCAACACTGGAAAAGTAAAAGTATTTATAAAAACAGATAAAAGTTTGTTAAATCTTACCTAAGACGACTCCAGCAAAGTAAACCATAACAACTCTAAACATTTATAAGTTCTTCAAAACTCTTTTTTAGAACTTTTTCCTTTTCGTTCAAAACTTTAATTTTGAGTTTTCACAAAATTGGCATAATTATCATAACACAGGAAAAATTTAAAGGGACTGTAAGCGTAATTTAAGTAAACCTCCATGCAAAGAGAACAATGCCCGATTTACAACGGTACCCTTGAAACTTTTATGTGTTCTCCGAGTACAGACTACAGATATTATATGTAAACTTATTGACATCCGCTCGTATTCCGATGTGCACAAAGTTGAGTTTAGACTGTTCAGACCATCTGAACTAAGAACCTTATTCTTATCAAAACAAAGCATGAATACAGTGGTCCTTTAAAAGAATGGAAATAATTGTATAACCTGAGTGTCCCCCAGACCCCAGGCTGTGACATCTCTAAAGGAAGACCAACGACAAGCTGCATCAATGTATTAAACACAATATGTTCAAGGTTTACATGAACAAACTGATATGTTAGAAACCTCCACGCCTAAATAAACAAATCAATGAAGTAGAAATTAATAAGTAAATAGCTGAACTAGGTGTGCAAAGCTGAACTAGGTGTGCAAAGCTGAACTATGTGTGCAAAGCTGAACTAGGTGTGCAAAGCTGAACTATATGTGCAAAGCTGAACTAGGTGTGCAAAGCTGAACTAGGTGTGCAAAGCTGAACTAGGTGTGTAAAGCTGAACTGCAAAGCTGAACTAGGTGTGCAAAGCTGAACTAGGTGTGCAAAGCTGAACTGCAAAGCTGAACTACTGCTCTTTTTTATCCGGAAGTGCTTATCAAGCAATAACAAATCACGAAAGTCCGAAATAATTCAAACATGAAAAAGATTTTTTTTCAAGATTTTGTCACTACACTGCAGCAACTTTAATTCTTTTTAATCGAAAATTAGAGAATGCTTCAAAATGGCGAATTTAAGTGAAATTGGTTTGTATCATTGTACTGTACTGTACCGTACAGTACTGTACTATACCAGTCAACAATGCTGTGTTATGTGTATTGTGTAAGGTAGATTGGACTTTTTAAAATCATAAATTGAGTCTTACAGCCGTCTTCCTATTCCACAGTCCTGTGGCGCCCACAGGTATTTACTATGACTGACCTCAAATCGTTTGTTAGGATTATATATAAGATATGAGCAGGTTGCAGCCTGACCAACCAGTTTAGAATCTTCAACAATGTTTGCTATGTAACTGGCATGCCATACATAACAAATAACCTGAATATTAAGAATTATGTTTTTTATGATAACAAACAAGAACTAAAGGTTGTGGTCTGCAGCTGTAGGTCGATTGATAAATTAACAAACCCCTTGTAGTATAGGACACATGCACTGAATATACCTGTAAGAACAGAGAGAAAAACAAGAACTAGCGTTGGTGGTCTGTAGCTTGTAGGTTGGTTGATAAATTAACCAACCTACAGTATAGAGTACATTTACTTCATATACCTGTAATACAGAAAGGAAAACAAGAACTAGTGGTGGTGGTCTACAGCTGTAGGTTGGTTGATAAATTAACCATTGAACTACAGGCATCAGAGAGTTTGCATCCTGGTATTTCATGAATTATCAAATCATAATAGACAGGGGAATTAAATATGGTATAAACTTTACCTGTATCAAGGGGGGGGGGATAGTCTGATAGAAGTGAGAAGAGAAATGGAAATGCAAAGTTTTGGAAATTTTCTAAAATTTCTAGCTAAGGTTCTGTTTAATGAAGTTTTGTTATATTAACTTATCAAAATTTATAATTTCAACTTTTTTAAATGATCTGAAATAAATGTTCCTTCAGATGTTTATGATAGAATCTGGTCCACTCGCTGTATTCTAAATATATTAATTGTTATTTATTAATAAAATATAGAAAAATGTATAAATTTACATTTGGGAAGTTTCTGCTTGGGAAATTACACATTTGGGAACTTGCCCTTGGGAAAATGCCCTTGGGAAAGAACCTAACACCTAAATTTATATCAGAACGAACTATTCAAGTTTATGCATTTATTGAAAAATGTACATATTCAGTTGAAAAATTTAAACACATTCGTTTGAAAGTGGGAAATCTTTAGAGATTTCTTAAATTGGTTTCAGAAGTTAGATTATTGTAAATCTCCAGAGGGGGTTCTCGGCCCCCCTCTGCCCCCCCCCCCCCCCACCAGCTAATTCATATTTGGTTTATCCTTTGAAAATAAATTATTTATGTCAATGTAAATAAAAGAATTTAAATATTTCTCATCTTGCCAGAAAAAAAAACGTGACTATTTTTGCTGTATTTTAAAAATGTTTAAAAATCCTCAGAATTTTAATTTTATACTTCTAAACTTCTCTACTTCTAAACTTTAGCTTACAACTGTTTTTCATGCATATCAGAGATAAGGCTGATTTATGAACATTTAGTATAATATTATAACATTTAAAGCGCACTTGGTTTCATGACACAATACAAAAATTAAGATACTCTTATAGGTCATTTTAGCATTTTTGACAAGTAGACATTGATTGATTCAAACACTAAATTATTTGGAAAAATAGTCTTCAACCATCAATATCAAGAAAATGTCATTGAAAAAGAAAGCGTGTCCCGAAAAACCGCAATGGTAACCATAGTCTTAATTTTAACGATTTTGATATCTTTTAAACATTTCTATTCTCGTAGCCAATTTTAATTGAGTTTGAAACTTTGAAGTTTTGGAATTCCTCTGATGCAAAATATTTTTTTTCTAAAGAAAAAAATAGTCATAAATCATAACTCAATAATATATTCCAAAACTTCAATTTTGATTAAAATCAAAACTCTTGTCCTATTAAATGAAAAAAATAAAAATTTTACCATTAATGATATTTTACCTATTCTTCCATTTTTGTTCAAATCCTCTTTCTTAAGTTGACTCACTGCTCTGAAATCAGAAAGGTAGAGAACAAAAAATAAAACAAGATTCAGCTTTGCAACCAACTAGTACAAGATTCAGCTTTGCAACCAAAAATGTGAAAAATTACTTTTTTCCACCAAAAAATCAAGTTTCAACTTTGCAACCAACTAGTACAAGATTCAGGTTTGCAACCAACTAGTACTCTTGTATAGTTGGTTGCAAAGCTGAATCTTGTACTGGTACAACCAACTAGTACAAGATTCATGTTTGCAACCAGATACTTCAAGATTCAGCTTTGCAACCAAAAATGTGAAAAATTACTTTTTTCTACCAAAAAATTAAGTTTCAGCTTTGCAACCATGACTATGTCAAGAATCAACTTTGCAACCAATCAACAAGATTCAGCTTTGCAACCAACTAGAACATGAATCAGATTTGCAACCAGCTGGAACATGAATTTGTTTTGCAACCAACTAAAAAGATTCAGCTTTGCAACCAACTAAACCAAGATTCATCTTTGCAACCAACTTAACAAGAAACCGTTTTGCAACCAACTAGCACAAGATTCAGCTTTGCAACCAAATAGAACAAGATTCAGCTTTGCCACCAAGCTTGCAATCAACTCTTTCTATCTTGCTATACCTGACTAGATGAGATCTAGGAATACTATAGTCTATCTCTAGTTCCTATACCTGACTAGATGAGATCTAGGAATTCCATATTCTATCTCTAGTTCCATACCTGACTAGATGAGATCTAGGAATACCATATTCTATCTCTAGTTCCTATACCTGACTAGATGAGATCTAGGAATACCATATTCTATCTCTAGTTCCATACCTGACTAGATGAGATCTAGGAATACTATAGTCTATCTCTAGTTCCTATACCTGACTAGATGAGATCTAGGAATTCCATATTCTATCTCTAGTTCCTATACCTGACTAGATGAGATCTAGGAATACCATATTCTATCTCTAGTTCCTATACCTGACAAGATGAGATCTAGGAATACCATATTCTATCTCCAGCTCAACACTCTTCTTTCCCAGGATATATCTAAACAAACAGAGGCTTAAACTTTTGGTTTGGTTAGGGTTCGCCACATCAATTGAACTCGTCATCTACAGTGTAAACTTCTAAATTCAAGGTTTAAATCCAGTCCAGTGAGAAATTTACCTAAAGTTAATTAAGAAATGTAAGAAAGGGGGGGGGGGCTTTGACAGACGACTTTAGTTAAGTTGTCTGAGCACACTAAGCGCGTTATGCAGATTTTAGATACAACAGTTTTTGTCTCAGAATTGAAGGATTTCTTAAGATAAAAAATACAAAAAGTAAATGATTTGCCATATTAGTTTAAATATGGGTAGTAGCAAGAAAAAATGCCTTCCAGATCCAGCTAATCATGAGAGACAATAACTTTCCTGATTGCAAAGACATCTAAAGATGACTTCTACTTCACACTACTTCACACTACTTTCACGCAAAAATCAGTATGAAGTTTGCTAACTACATCTTAAATACAGGGTTTTATAGTTCCAATGTATGCCTGTCTAGGGCTACAAAAAAGTGAGTTAGTGAGGTAAAATCAAAGTCAACCCAGTCTTGAAAATTGATGGAACTGTTTTAGATTTATTGAACTGTCCTTGGTCTTTCAACTAGGTTAAATATGATGAGAACTTACTCTTCCAGAACTTCTATCTTTATTGATCTATCCTTCGGCTGCAGCAGGGGATCCTTTCTTCACAATTTTATTCAATTTTATTTGAAAAAAAGGTAAAAAAAAAATTTCAATTGAATCAATTTTCTAAAGTATTTTTAATTTTTACGAGTATGTACATGATTTATTCTATTTTTGGAAAAAAATAAAGTTGCAAGAATAACTCCTTGTGGAACTTCAAAAACTTGAATTCCTTGATTTGAAGGATAGTCTGGGTGTAGACAGGGATAAGCGTGGTACACTCAGGGCTGAAGTGACTGATACTCGCTTCTCCTGGGCCTAATATATTTATACTATAATTCCATCGGCTAAAACCTCCTCAGCTTGTATATCTTATTTAAAAAGGCAGATTTAAGTTCAGCGTCTGCTTACATTCAGTGCACAATAAACTGCATAAAGCTGCATGATATTCTTAAGGAAGTGTTTAGGTTTAAGTTATTTGGGTCCTTTGACAATATATCATAAAACTGTATGTTCATAAACTGCCTTTGTAAATCAAAAATACTTTTGTGTTTGGCTTGTTGAAATACAGTGTATACAATTTTAAAATAAAAAAGAAATATAGGATAGAAAAAATTTTATTTCTATATATTCTGAACTCTTTTGTACTACTACTCTGCATGGTTAGTGCAATAGATAAAGAAAAAGATTGCTTTGCAAAATATAATTATGTGAACAAAATCACCCCCATTAAAAAAGATATATCTACTGACTCTGATATTATTCGCACAGCTATTTGACAAAAATCTTAACTTTGAATACTGAAAAAAATGAATAATTTGTTAATTTTACAGCAAAAATTCTGTTTTATTTCAAAGAAGAAGTAGCACTTTTCAGGCTTAATGTGTAGAAACAAATATCTCCCTGACACTCCCTAGCTATGACTAAGAAGGAGAAAAGACTCTGTATACAAATTTGGATTTTTTGCTTTTATCCAATAAACGTCAAAACGGCTGATGCGATTGGACCAAAATTTTGTATGACAAACCACATAACCCCAGGCAAGGTTTATAGACCGCCAATATTAAACATTTGATCGAAAAAAAACGTCGAAATTATTTTTTTTTAAATGCGCCAAATTGTTCTAAATAGAATAATCCGCGAAAATTAGAGAATGCTTCAAAATGGCGAATTTTTCTACTCCCCTGTAATCCCTAGGAATAGAATAGTTTACTACTCCCCTGTAATCCCTAGGAATAGAATATATACGAAATGTTCCCCATTTAATAAAAAATAAAACACAAAAACGTATTTGTTGATTGCAAAATTCATGCACTTTATAAATAAGGAAATTAAGAATTTTAGTTTTGTTAGCTGACAAAAAAAAGATTCAACTATGGTTTAATTTATCATTAGACATTTACCTAAGTGTAATACATCTATCAAATAACGATGATGCTTCCAGAGAGGAAAAAATTTAATCTCTTTACAATTCGATAATTTTTGGACAGGTTCTGAACCATATTTTCAGGATAAAGTTTTTTTTTTAATTTATTGCTTTTCAAGCACTGTTTTTTCTTCTATTTTTTGTATAGAGTTTCTTTCGAACGACAGAGTTAATTCTCTAATAAGAGGACTGTTCAGAGTTAATTCTCTAATTAGAGGACTGTTCAGAGTTAATTCTCTTATTAGAGGATTGTTCAGAGTTAATTCTCTAATTAGAGTACTGTTCAGAGTTAATTCTCTAATTAGAGTACTGTTCAGAGTTAATTCTCTTATTAGAGGACTGTTCAGAGTTAATTCTCTAATTAGAGGACTGTTCAGAGTTAATTCTATAATTAGGGGACTGTTCAGAGTTAATTCTCTAATTAGAGGACTTTTCAGAGTTAATTCTCTTATTAGAGGATTGTTCAAAGTTAATTCTCTAATTAGAGTACTGTTCAAAGTTAACTATCTAATTAAAGGACTTTTCAGAGTTAACTATCTAATTAAAGGACTAATCAGAGTTAATTATATAATTAGAGGACTGTTCAGAGTTAACTATCTAATTAGAGGACTATTTAGAGTTAATTCTCTTATTAGAGGACTGTTCAGAGTTAATTCTCTAATTAGAGTACTGTTCAGAGTTAATTATCTAATAAGAGGACTGTTCAGAGTTAATTCTCTTATTAGAGGATTGTTCAGAGTTAATTCTCTTATTAGAGGACTGTTCAGAGTTAATTATCTAATAAGAGGACTGTTCAGAGTTAATTCTCTTATTAGAGGCCTGTTCAGATTTAATTCTCTTATTAGAGGACTGTTCAGAGTTAATTCTCTTATTAGAGGACTATTCAGAGTTAATTCTCTTATTAGAGGACTGTTCAGAGTTAATTCTCTTATTAGAGGACTATTCAGAGTTAATTCTCTTATTAGAGGACTATTCAGAGTTAATTCTCTTATTAGAGGACTGTTCAGAGTTAGTTTTTGAATAAGAATATTTCAAATAATCAATCAATTAATCTACACGAAATAATCACGTATTCGTCTTAATAAAACAATTAAGCAAACAACTAAGAAATATATTAGTGAATCAAAACACTGTATCTAGGTTAGTGTTAAATACTTTAGAATTGGTGAGATAATGAAGAAACTGGGCCAAACCAAATATAGCGGAATCCAGGGTACTTTCTCTCTCAGGGGGCTCCTTTCACATAATATACACATAAACAACAAAACTTCTTTATACTACTTTTAAATATGCGCCAGAAATTTAACTTTTAGTGACAGGTTCCTCAGCATTTTACCTTTTATTATGGGCACATCAAAATTTTAACTTGTTTTATGGGTACACCAGAATTTTAACTTGTTTTGTGGGTACACCCTAATTTTTACCTTTTTATCACACCTGAATTTTTACCTTTTTTATGGGCACTACAGAACTTTAACTTTTTTATGGGCACACAAGAATTTTAACTTTTTATGGGTGCACCAGAAAGTTTAACTTTTTATCATGTGAACGAACCAGTAGTTTAACTTTAACATGTGAACCAGAAGTTTAACTTTAAACATGTGAACCAGAAGTTTAACTTTTAACATATAAACCAGAAGTTTAACTTTAAACATGTGAACCATAAGTTTAACTTTTAACATGTGAACCAGAAGTTTAACTTTAAACATGTGAACCATAAGTTTAACATTTAACATGTGAACCAGAAGTTTAACTTTAAATATGTGAACCATAAGTTTAACTTTTAATATATGAACCAGAAGTTTAACTTTTAACATATGAACCAGAAGTTTAACTTTTAACATTTTAGCTTGTTAACATGTGAACCAGAAGTTTAACTTTTAACATGTGAACCAGAAGTTTAGCTTGTTAACATGTGAACCAGAAGTTTAACTTTTAACATGTGAACCAGAATTTAACTTTTTCCTAAGGGCGTCCGAATTTAAAGTTTGAAAAAAAAAACATTTAATTTATAACTCCAACCATCCTCAGCCATATTACTTCAAAGAGGGAAAATGTAGAATTAGAATTTAACAATTACCAGAGAATTTTTTTCTTTAATAAATTAAATATTTTTGTTTTGTTTTGTTTGATTAAACAATAAAAATTAACAATTCCTAATCCAAACATTTAATCCTCTAGATAAAGGAGGATTATAATCATCAAGGAAAAACTTAAATTATATTTTTTCTATAGAATTGACATAGAAAGGGAGTTTACATAAAATTGTAAATGGGGTATGATTATGATAATTAAATGTCGATCTTATTGTAAAACTTGTGAAAACAACCTTTTTCATAATAAAAACAATTTAGTTTTTGCGCTTTTTACAAAAATCATAGAATTGACAAAAAAAGTAAAAGTTATTTTTCTTGACCCTCGATTTTTAGGATTTAGGATTTACAGCGGCTTAAAAGTATAAAAGCTTTGTCTGATCAAGTATGAATTAGATATCCATCTTTAAAATTAAAAAAAAACTAATTATACTTAATTGGGGTTCTCTACAAAAATGGTTCGCGCATTTCTACTGAAGTAAAACAATGAAGGGACTTTCAGAATTAAAGACAGATAGAAAAACCACATATTAGCTTTCACATTTTTATTCAGATAAATATTATAATTAGGTTCTGCTGTGAATCAGCTATGCCCCACAGAAATCGAGGCTCACTTGAAATTATGCTTACAGTCCCTTTAAGAAGTTTTGGTCGTGAACATGTTTATTAATTATTGTGAAATTTTCTTCTTATCTTTTAATACTCACCAGTCACTAGTCGCCACAATATGTAAATTTGGATTCAATCAAATATTTAAACATTCAATTTACTAATACAGGGTGTTTTTTAGGTGTCTTTTCGTTAAGAGATAGATAAAAATCCACCAAAAAGATAACAATCTTTTAGAACTTCTTCAAAATTATACATTTGCGCAACTATTTTAAAGGGAGTGTTCGCGAAAAATGAAAGGGGGTATAGGCTTAATGCGAAAAAAAGCGCTTTTGATAGCTACTAATCTTACTTCTATCTGTTGCGTCTATAAGGAGAAAATTGTTAAAGACTTCTCACACCGAATAACTTAGCGCTCATACAAGATTTACCGACATAGGGTCAAACGACCCAGGGTCAAACGACAAAGGGTCAAACGACAAAGGGTCAAACGACAAAGGGTCAAAAGTGCGACAAAGGGTCAAACGACAAAAGGTCAAAATGATAAAAATCATAGGAAACTCGCAATTTTAATCACAAAAATCCGCCAAACTTTTTTGAAGATTTAAAACTTTAGTCTGATTCTGGCTTCCATAATGGTCGGGTTGGCAACATTTATTGCTATTGGCCCCACAGGAAAAATATGTATTGGCTCAATTTTCTTTGACCAGTTTCGCCAATACATATTTTTCCTGTGAGGCCCTACTACAGAAACCAAACAGCTCTACTAAATGAAGTACTTCGTCTGCAAAGCATGTATAATCATATGGTAGGGCGAACCGCGTCAGTTGTCTCTCCCTTCTATTCCTTGCTCCCTGGGGTTAACATACAGAGAAGAATATCTATTTCATCACAAGGGTTTGCAATGTTACGTATTTTTTCTATTTCATACCAAATGTGATTCTTTTGATATTTTAAAGTTTAAATCAAAATACAATTTATGGAGCTGAGGATATATTAGTATATAGTACGGAGCTGAGGTAAAAACATTTTGAGGCTAAAGTGGTCGCTTTGTTGTTTTTTGTGTGGCGAAATTGGTTGCTTTGATATTTATATGTAGCTTTGAGGCCCCTTGATGTTTATTTGTGGCTAAATTGGTCGTTTCGGTGTTTTGTTGGCCAAATATGTCAGGTTAATTAATGTTTACCTCCTCTGTCCCCCCGGTGAGCTCGGCGAACAACCTCTCCCAGGCCTCGTCGTCTGCATCCATACAGGCGGCGGAGTATCCCGAGTTGGAGGAATGCAACGGGACTCCAACCATACTTCACGATCAATCTGACTGAGATCAAGCAAACTCTGAAAGTTATTCATCAAATAATTAGACAGCCTCGACGTTCAGGTGTAGCGCTATATTGGCCTTTGATTTACCTCACCAACATACTGATACTTTGTTGCAGCCTTAGGCATATACATTTTTAAATTGCAACGGGATTTTTTCTAGCTTAAGTTTAAAAATGATTAACTGGCAAAATACTGCTCGATTTTTTCGTGAGAGCGCTTACATCTTGATACGCAGTGCTATATCTGTTGATATAAAGTAGGGTCAACAATTAACTATAAACAGTAATGTCTGTAAAAAAAAGGTTTGGTTAATTCTTACTTTGCCATGAAACTAAAACACTTTTCCACTCGTTTGATATCAATTAAATGGATGTAGCAACATTTTGTTCATATTTTCTGTAGAAATCCACATGAAAATTTCTAGAAACCAGGTAACCACAGTCGTTTTTCTTATAAAATTTTAAAGCTGATGTGAGTAGTTACTTTATAAAATATGAGTGTTCACAGGACATTTAACCTAATTATTTTAGATATTTTGTCCATCTTTCTGCAATTATTAATTATCTTAATTTAGTGTTGCTAATATATATATCTGCAATCCTTCGTACATTTCGAAAATATTTCGCAGAAATTTACTGTTTTTATTGGCGGATTTCCGAATTTAGACAATTTAAAACAAAATTTAAATGGCTACTATTAGCCTTCCACAAAAAATATTGAGCCTAAGCGGTTCAGTCATTTTGACATTGATTGGATACAAACCAAGAAACTGACATGACAAGAAAGGTAGCATCTAGAATATCGAAACCAATCCCTTTCATACGTAACCCAGGGGCGGAATAAAGGGGGGTGGGCCTGGGCCCACGGGCCCCACCCTGAGCTCCTGGGGCCCCCTTAGTAAATTTATGATATGTAATAAAAGCATCAAAGGAATAAAGACACAACGAAAATAGAATTGACCTGATATACTAGAATATACTAGAATATACTAGAATATACTAGAATATACTAGAATATACTAGAATATACTAAGAATATACTAGAATATACTAGAATATACTAGAATATACTAGAATATACTAGAATATACTAGAATATACTAGAATATACTAGAATATACTCGCTATACTAGAATATACTAGAATATACCCGCTATAATTGTTTTCTCATCTTATTATTTATACTAATATGCGTGTAAAATTACAGACTTTATATAACCTAAGAATCGTCATATTTAAAGATTTTCAGGTCGTCTTTACAGTCTCATCCTTTGTGGGTAACTCTTTAAAAAAAAGACTGTATCACTTTCAGCTTATTTTCGTAATTAACTTTATGTTCACTGTTTACAAACTGTTTCTGTATATCTGAGAATTGTGAATTGTGAAATTGTGAAGTGTTTGTTTTACAATAAAAGTGTTACCCCTGATTTGATCGAATTCTCCCAAAAATAAAGAAGTTTTATTCAATTGCATCCATTTATATGTTACAGCTCAGAGCAGTTTGATGGTGTAGATATTGCTTCAAATTGATTATGAATAATATTGTTCTTTAATATTTCATTTTATTTATTTCATGCTTATTATCGATACATGAACTGTAAAGATATCTTATCTGCAGTTTAATTTAATGAGTCATTGAATTTTCGAGATTTATAATAAATAAGAATATGAACTTTGTTTATATAAAATATCGGTGATTTACTAAAAATAAATTAAGGTCTAAGTAACTTTACCAATATAAGTTTCTATGGTAAACCAGTTTTAAAATTATTTCTTCCAACTTAAAAGAATTTATCTTAGTAGAAATTTTGAAATATGAAATAGATGCAAACATTTTATTTGTAAAATTATTAAACAAGGTTAAAGTCAACAAACAAAAAAATATGTTTCCATGGTAATTTTTTTTGAGTTAAATTTGTAAATCATTCGCCAATGCAGAAAACAAAAAGGAGTTACGAAAAAAAAGACCAAAATATAAACTCTCGGCAGTTCTTGAAGTAAGCACCACGAAAAAAAGCAAATTCACAAATTGATTAAAACTTGTAAAATAATATATGTATATATATATATTCCTGAACCCAGACAGTTCTGAACTAAAGAATCCTGATATGAGTAAACGAGCAGTAAAGATAACACTCCAAACACGGGATTATTATTCTCCACACTTTTTTTATAGAAACGTTGATTTAAGTTTTACGTTTTTTTCTATTGCAAAATGCAGTTAGTTCTAAGACTCCCTCTCTAAAAAGTGTGCAATATGGCTGCAGCGTGCAACAACCAACAGCAACAACCATGTATTCTGTCTTAGCCGCACAAAAAACACTTGTTCAGAAGCAGAAAGGATCAGTAGCAGAAACAGAAGGGATCAGGAGTAAAAACAGGAAGGTTCAAGAGGATTTAGGACTAGGAAGCAGGAGGTATCGAGAGTAGGAGAGTAGGAGGGCACAGGAGTAGGAAACAGGAGAGTATAGAGGAGGAAACAGGAGGGGTCTGGAGTAGAAAATATAAGGGGTTGATGGCAAGAAACAGGAGAGTAAAGGGATGGAAACAAGAGGGTTTCAAAGTAAGAAATAGGAGAGTTCTGGAGTAGAAAAAGGGCCGGGAGGGTTCTGAAATAGAAAAAGTAGGGTTCAGAAGTAGAAAACAGCAGGATTCAGGAGAAGAAAACAAGAGGGTTCTGAAGTGGGAAACAGGAGGTTTCAGGTTTAAAAAACAGGAGGGTTTAGGAGTAGCCAACATGTCAGTTCGGGAGTCGAACAAAAATGTAAGTATCCCCACGATATTGATTTCCTGCTGTTTAATGCTATACTTCCCCACTAGGCAGAGACCTGCTTTATATCTAATACAGATTGTAGGGCGTCCCTGTAAACAGGAAAATAAAAACAAACATTTTCTTGTCCAGGAAACCCTGTTGTTAAGAGTGTGCTACCGGAAACCCTGTTGTTGAGAGTGTGCTACCGGAAACCCTGTTGTTGAGAGTGTGCTACCGGAAACCCTGTTGTTGAGAGTGTGGTACCGGAAACCCTGATGTTGAGAGTGTGCTACCGGAAACCCTGTTGTTAAGAGTGTGGTACCGGAAACCCTGTTGTAGAGAGTGTGCAACCGGAAACCCTATTGTTGAGAATGCGGTACCGGAAACCCTGTTGTTGAGAGTGTGGTACCGGAAACCCTGTTGTTGAGAGTGTGGTACCGGAAACCCTGTTGTTGAGAGTGTGGTACCGGAAACCCTGTTGTTGAGAGTGTGGTACAGGAAACCCTGTTGTTGAGAGTGTGGTACAGGAAACCCTGTTGTTGAGAGTGTGGTACATGGAAACCCTGTTGTTGAGAGTGTGGTACCGGAAAAACTGATCTCAAAGAAATGAAGTGCTTTGAAGGAAATAAAACAGAACATGGAAAGTTCGAGAAAAAGAAAATTGCACAAAGTACTTCGTTCGTACTTAGGGCCATGTAATATCTACTACCGATGCTGTGAACTCTTTAACTGTACAGGGGGACCCAGAAAACTGTGGAATAGTGAGGACTGTTTGATTACAGTTATGATTTAAAGTAGTCCAATGACCTTAAACACAGAAATTCTGCATTTTGCAGTGTACACTAAACCAATTTACTTAATAACCTGTGTACAGTGGTCACCAGAAAGCGGTGGAATTGTTGGCATATCTTTTTCTTTCTTTTAATTAAGAAATATCGCTTAAACTTTGTGATTTGTAAATTTGAATTCAGAAAACTGATCTTTGTCTAATAAGGTTGAAGACACATATATAAGAAATAAACCAGAGATCAGAACTTTAGATTATCTTGAAAACTTGATCTCGATATCCAGTGAAGGCACTTTTACAAATAAGGATCAACGGGATATCGAAGAGGAATTAGATTAATCCGCAGATCTGCATTGCTTGATCCAAAGATTAACTCAAAAGTTCTGATTTCAGTTCAAATTACAATTTTTTTATGACATTTCTAAATCAAAAAAGAGAGAGAGA
Source organism: Eurytemora carolleeae (assembly GCF_000591075.1). NCBI lineage: Eukaryota > Metazoa > Arthropoda > Copepoda > Calanoida > Temoridae > Eurytemora > Eurytemora carolleeae. The sequence goes on along the minus strand of NW_019396476.1, from coordinate 143,176 downwards.
GGATTCGCGACGTTTTAATAGTAATTCCGGTTACTAGCGTTTGAACGAAGCGAAATATAATTAGAGCCTAATGTAGAGAAATAGGGAGGTATAGAGATACATACAAATCAAATCAAATCAAATCAAATCAAATCAAATCAAATCAAATCAAATCAAATCAAATCAAATCAAATCAAATCAAATCAAATCAAATCAAAGAAAATCAAAGTGTTGGGGAAGGCTTCCATGGCTCTATTTCTCAGACTGGAGTTTCAAGTCCTGAGTGAGTAATGAGACTTCATAGATGACAGTTCAGTATTAAATCAGACTTTTTTCTGACATTTGTGGTTTCTTTCCAGTTCCTGGCTTTTATTTGCCAAATCACATCAAGAAGGCTGAAGTGAAAACCAGAAAACTCTAACATAGAATTACGAATTTTATCATGAACTTTAAAAAGTCGGATGAGCTTAAGATATCACTTGTGAAACAGACCAATTTCACTATTTTAGTGATTTAAAAAGAGTCTAGTGAAATTATTTGCTTTGTAAGCAACACCAAATATACTTAAGTATTGCTATAATGTCGTCATTTAAGGTACAAGAAAAATGAAAGGGGGTATAGGCTGAAACCTAAGCATTTTGGGAGTTGATTGAGACCCATTAGAGTTCTATCTGATGTTCCTGTCTCGAGAAATTGATATAAAACTGTGTCAAATTTATACGAAATTCTATATATATAAAATCTGAGAACAACGATATCCCAGAGGTATTTATTATATTATGAATTGTATCTATTAAAAATGAAAAATTATTAAATTCAAATAATATTAGGAGCAAACCTAAGTTTATTAGGCTCCTCTGGGATATCGTTGTTTTCCGATTGGTTGTGTATTTGCTGAATATGATCCGTTTAAACCTACTATTTTACTACACAATTTTATCTATATAGCTTTTTTTTTATAAATTTGACACAGCTTTATACTAATTTCTCGAGACAGGGCCATCGGATAGAACTCTTATGGATCTCAATCAACTCCTAAAATGCTCAGGTTTCAGCCTATACCAGCTTTCATTTTCAGATTTGATAGATGGTGAAATTTTCGAATACGACAAACGTAATTTTAAGCGACCTTCCCATTAGAAGAGAGTGGAATGTCCGGTTCACAACGGTTCCCTTTAAACGCTTTGACTGATCATGATTGAATGAGATATCAAGGATTTTACTTTGAACCATGCCTATTTTCCATCATGGTTACATTTTCTTGCAGACTTGTAGCTTAACAAATATATATGAAATTGTCAAAGAAGAACAATCACGATATCTTTCACATTATTATTAAGATAAAGACTGAAAGGGTACTGCTGTGAATCGTAAACAATCTAACAACTATTATAATATATTTGGCGTATTTTGTGAATTTTGATCCGTATGAGAACTTTCCAGTTTAACAGTTGTATTGCGGTGAGTATGCGAGTATAAACTGTTGAGGATTTTCAGAATAATAATATAAACATTCAAGTTTCCCTCCCCCACCTCCCTTGTCAATCATTCCAAAACTAAAGTGTTTCAGTTTATCCGTCAAGACGTAATATTATGTACAACTACTTTACAGGAAATTTACGGGAATTTTACTTTACTATGGGTTCCCAAGACCAATTTAGCCTACAAAACATAATTCGCTGAGCAGTTTGTTATTTTACATAACTGACGTTAAGTAATTTAACCTCCCTTTGTATCAAAGGGAGGTTATTTTACATAACTGACGTTAAGTAATTTAACCTCCCTTTGTATCAAAGGCCAGTAATGTTGGTTAAAAAGCGGTAAAATAAAATTGCTCAGAGAAAATATACAATTTTGTCGAACATGAAAATATACAATTTTGTCGAACAAAAATATACAATTTTGTCGAACATGAAAATATACAATTTTGTCGAACAAAAAAATATACAATTTTGTCGAACATGAAAATATACAATTTTGTCGAACAAAAAAATATACAATTTTGTCGAACATGAAATTAACTTTAATTTTCCATTACTTTTGGATTTAAGATAAAATGTATTTATAGGTAAGTGATTCTTATCGAGGTACTGTCAAGTGACATGTCGATTCACAACAATACATAAGAGACATTTTATCAGATGGATTATGATGACGATATCGGGGTTTCTCTGTCTTAAAATATTAATACTCAAAATATCTTTTCTTTCATCAACTGCATAGTACATATGTCCGTAAGTTAAAAGACAACAGCAGTCAAAATAATGAATGTTACGATTAAAAACAAGGAAAAATGTCCTTGAACTCGGACCTTTCTATATATTATAATATAAAATAAAGCAAATTTTTAGTAATACAAATGACCAGTTTAATTAAAAAACACTCCAAAAATATCCTAAAATTTCCTAAAAACAAATTTGACCAACTAAACATAACACTTAAAATCGTATCCAAACTAATATTTTGATGTAGAAAAATTTATTGTACGCGTAAAAGAAATGTTTTAAAATCATCTATTTCTTAAACAGCCTTTTACCACAATATCGGCTGTATTTAAAACTAAATATTCTACAATTTTTATATATTTACATGTTTGTACTCATTAAATATACTAAGGCGACATTAAAAATAATTTTATATCATATGATACTGTACTGTCCAAAATTTGTAATTAATTCAAAATTTGATATTTGATAATTTCACACAAAATTCGATATTTCAAACAGAAAATATAAGATCTTTTTAAAATTTACAATTTCAAAATTCATTTTTAATAAAAATTAAAAAAAAATATCATTTAAACTGTACAATATTTTTCCACTAAAATATAGAGATTTTCATTTGGAACTTTTTAATCTTAAGATTTCTCAATGAACTTATTCTGGTTCTAAAAATACTCAAAGAATGATCTAAACCCGGCCAAGAAATTGACGCACACCGAACAGATGATGACGAAATTCTCGTGGAATGTTTGACGCAAGTTTTCTTTATTCGTCATCGTCGGAGAAGCAGTTGAAGGTGCTCGCGAGATTCTGCGGATGTAAACTCAACTGAAACATTTTTAATATAAACATCTAACACACAAACACACAAACAAACTTACACCCTCCATAACGAACACAAACTTACACCCTCCAACACAAACAACAACACACAAACAACAACACACAAACTTGCACACAAACTCACTCTAAAACTTGCACACAAACCCACTCTAAAACATGCACACAAACTCACTCTAACACATGCACACAAACTCACTCTAAAACATGCACACACACTCACTCTAAAACATGCACACAAACTCACTCTCAAACATGCACACAAACTCACTCTCAAACATGCACACAAACTCACTCTCAAACATGCACACAAACTCACTCTCAAACATGCACACAAACTCATAATCAAACATGTACACAAACTCATAATCAAACATGTACACAAACTCATCAAACATGTACACATACTTACGCTCAAACATGTACTCAAACTTACACTTAAACATGTACTCAAACTTACACTCAAACATGTACACATACTTACACTGAAACATGTACACAAACTTACACTCAAACATGTAACGATCAAACGTGTACACAAACTTACACTCACAAAAGCGCACACAAACTCACATTAAAAAAACTCACGCTAAAAGCACGCACACAAACTCAGACACAACACACACACTCATTAATTTGAAAATCTCTAAGCGTCGGATCTAAAGGAGTTATGGCGTTGCACAAACTCTGGTTTTCTAATCCCTGTATTTTAACAATCCAAAATCGCAGGCCTTCGACCTTCGACCATAGATATGAATTCTATGAGATCAAATAATCTAAGCTTGAAAAATCAAAGGTTTTCACCATCAGGTTGCTAAATTAGGAAAATTCGAGTTTGTTGCAAAGACTCAATTCCTTTACTTTATAATGGCCTAGTATTATAATCCCCCCCCCCCCCACCTCCTAATGGAAAAATCAATTTTTTTCCAACTTTCAACTATTTAAAAACTATTTACGGAATTTTACTGAAGTTTATTGCAGAATTTTGGAAAATAAATATTTAAAGGGGAAAGTAAATAATTCTAAGAGGAAATTATATTATTTACTGGGAAAATAAATTATTTAAAGTGGAAATCAAATGATTTTCATTTAATATTAAAATTCTGTTGTAAAATAGAAGAAACGGACCTTGTTAATCATAGAGCAGATATTCTTGGATAACAAAATGTTCAGTCAGATTGTATAATTATATATGGATCTTTATTTTTACTTCTCATAAGTAATAACATGTTATTGATTTTTGACTAACACATCGAGTTTCTTCTATTTGTTCCCGACAGAATGTATGTTCTAATCTTGTACCTGTAATTCCTCCTCTTCCTCCTCCTTTCCTCCCGGAGTAGGGGATTGTTCCATCCCATCCAGGAACAAACGTTTATGTGGAGACCTTAATTAAATTAAAAACTAATTATAAATTTTATAATTATGAATTCTTTACTACAAATGTATAGGCCGTGTACTTCACCAAAAGTGCACCACATGTTTGATTATTATACAATGGTCAGTATGGATTAATACCATGATGACAACTTTTCATGAATAATATTTTTGTCTATGTTTACATGTTTATGTTTCTCTGCTGTTTGAAAGTCGTTTTTCTTGTAATGATATATACGAAGTTTGTAATCTTTACTGTAATTTATATGTAAACCGTAATAATTGTTCCTTCCAGTAGACAACTATCATATTCATATTCCCCCAGGCAATAATCCATTTTCATTCTATTTAAAACATACAATACCAAAACTTTAAATTAATTCCACAACAAAGCCAATATCAATTAAATTGAAATACAATAAGAACCTGACCTATACCTTATTTTTTTTTTACCACATACTTACCAACTAGGATAGTTTACTGCTCAAAGATGTTGTACAAAATGACTTTTATGTGATTTCATTCATATTTTTAGTTTATTTAGTTTATCTTTAAAATTTAATTACATCAAAAAGTTTTTAATAACTAACACCTTGTGCTATCATATTCCAATTATGATTAAAGGGACAGACCGGCTATATAATGTAGTTGAACCGAGTATGCAGTGTTGTGGACAAATTCTTTAGGATTCATTTGAGACATAAATAACTATTTAAAGATCTGTAAATCCTGAGTTTGAGCGCAAAGTCGTCGTTCAAAATAGTATTTTTGGGTGGATACGTTTTCAGAATTGCTTTTTTTAAAATTATTACATAACGACGACAAAAAAATGTAAACAATATTCTACAGTAAACTAATTAGTTGTTTAGGAACAGATTGAGAAAATAAAAATTATTAACATCAAAAAAAATTAATCTTGTTCAATTATTAGTTTCTATTTTTTATTATTCTAGTTTCTCATTTTTCACAAAGATTTTCTGGAATTACTATTGAAAAGACGACATTTAAAGATGTAGAAATCTGTGAATAAATTGAAAGAAAATAAGAAATTTAATAAAATGATGAAAATGAAATAATTGATTCTAGCATTGATTTATTGACAAAGTTCTTATGAGAAATTTGTTCCTAACCATCTAAATAATTTACTGTATAATTTTTACTTCATTTTTCGTCGTCTAAAAATTAAAAAAAAAAAAACCCGATTTCATGATTTTGAACGTCAATTATGTATTCAAACTCAGTAGTTATACATCGTGGAAACGTTTTAAATGTCTCAAATGAATCCTAAAGAATTTGTCCACAACACTGCATACTCAGTTTAACTACCTTACATAGCCGGTCTGTCCCTTTAAGATTTTCACCAGAACCAATCTTAAATTACCTAAACCCTGATCTAGTGAGTAGAAGAGGGGTTCTAGCAACTGATCTTAATCTACTCCGCGGACCTAGTATAAAAATAATTTGTGAATAATACGGAATAATATTTAAATCGCGATGATATTTTTTTAGAAATAATCTATTACCCATACTTAACTAAAACATTTTAAAATTATTCGGTGTTAAAAAGAAATAATATAGGCACCTGGACTTGAAGCAGGTCTTCTTAGAGGCGAGCTCTCAGGTTTCTCATTTGTTAGTTCAGGAGAACTATCCCTACTCCAGCTACTAGTACTCTCCTAGATTAATATTTGTTAGTTCAGAAGAACTATCCCTACTCCAGCTACTAGTACTCTCCTAGATTAATATTTGTAGAACTATCCCTACTCCAGCTACTAGTACTCTCCTAGATTAATATTTGTTAGTTCAGGAGAACTATCCCTACTCCACCTACTAGTACTTTTGCTAATTATATTTTGATTTGTCCGCGAAAATATTAATTTTTGTGATGAAAAAGTTTTTTCTCAATCTGTAACAATATGACAGAGCTCCAGATAGCTAATAGTTTTCCAAAATTAATTGATTTTTAATATTAAATATAATTCACTATGTACATCTGGTCCAGCGTATAATGTACAATGTACACAGGTGATAATATTCAGTTTTAATATTCTGTTCTCAGTGTGTACTGCGCAGATTGCCGCAAACTTGAACTCCACGAGTTGGTGAACATATATTTGGATTCGGTCCAACACAATACTTCTTTCTATGGCTGGGGTTGTATGTCATGTGGTAGTAGAACATCCCTAAAAGTCTGATTTGATTTGATTTGATGGGTGTTATGTTGATTACATGGGTATACTGTATATTTGCTCGAATAATTAATCCCCTTTCCCCTTCCCCCAGATGTTGTGTATATTTTTCCCCCCAGATGTTGTGTATATTTTTCCCCCCAGATGTTGTGTATATTTTTCCCCCCAGATGTTATGTACGTTTTCCCCCAGATGTTATGTACGTTTTCCCCCCGATGTTATGTATGATTTTTCCCCCCGATGTTATGTATGTTTTTAAAGTTTTTTCTTTTCACTGAATTGGGAAAAATAAGTTGTTTTTAAGGGAAAATAAATGAATTTTGGGAAAAGTTTCATTAAGAATGATAAGGCTTGCCCCCCCCCCCTTCCCCAATGAAGGGAGGGCAGGGGGAGGTAAGTCAGAAAAATATACACTTCTGGTTAATTACCTGCAGTGGAGCTGCTAGATCTGAACCTGCACTAGATAGTGTACAATCATGTTCATCATCAGAGTATGCATCAGTAACCTTCAAACACGTATTTTATAACAGGTTTGTCTACTTTAGGATTAGGATTTATTTATTTCGCGACACTTGTCAAATTAAAGGGTTCCATGCCCGATTGATTCAATGAGGTTAAAGCAAAAATGATGGAGATATATTTGTTTTTCTTTCGCTATTGAAAGTGACTTTTAATTTTTAAGTGTTATAAAGAAATGGTTGGGAAACAGGCATTGCCACTCGATAACTGGAGGTTCACTTGAAAATACGTCTATTGTCCTAAAGTTTTTTTTTACTGATCTTGCCCACCAAATACATTTTCAATAATAATTAGAAAGGAAATAAACCACATAAAACAAAGCTCAAACTTCAGTTCTATTAAACTTCTTATTGTTAGATAGCTAGTATTTAAAGTATTTTTTAAAATTTTTATTTTAGTGGAACACCCTGTATTACCCATTGATTATTGGGACACCCTGTATTACCCAATGTTTGACTGGTTCTGCAGGTGGAGTGTGTTCTAGTTTAAACTTGTCCTGGTCAGGTCTCCAGGAGAAGAGGTTCTCCAGGTAGCCTAGAAACCAGGTGAGGAGGAGAACTAGAGGATGAAAAATTGAGAGAAGTTTACTGATACAACGCTGAACCAGAACCTCACGCTCGCGTCGTCTAAAATGATAAAACTATTTTCTCCTTTAAATCTTGTGAAAAAGGTGAGACCTCCTTCAGTTTAATTCCTTACTTAACTATATGGTTACTCTACCTGAGGGCCTTGACTACTGATGGTAACTCTACTTGAGGGTCTGGGCTTCTGATGGTGACTTTATCTGAGGGCTGGGCTACAGATTGTAACTCTACCTGAGGGCCTTGATTACTGATGGTAACTCAACCTGAGGGCCTTGGCTACAGATGGTGGCTCTACCTGAGGGCTGGGCTACAGTTGGTAACTCTACCTTAGGGCCTGGGCTACAGATGGTGGCTCTACCTGATGGCTGGGCTACAGTTGGTAACTCTACCTTAGGGCCTGGNCTGAGAATCTGGGCTACAGATTTTAACTCTACCTGAGGATCTGGGCTACAGATTTTAACTCTACCTGAGGATCTGGGCTACAGATTTCAACTCTACCTGAGGATCTGGGCTACTGATGGTAACTCTACCTGAGGGCCTGGGCTACTGATGGTAACTCTAGTATCTGGTTTACACTGGGCCTTCTATCTACACAGAACAAAGATTTAAAAAAAACAAAGAAGACAAAATGTGCTGCAATTTCTGGGAAGAATATAAACGTGAAAATTGGCAAAAACAATTAAGTTCTCCGTTTACAAATGGCAAAAAAACAATGATATTGTCAAAGTTTATTCAATAAAGAAATGAAATTTCCGTTTTTTTCTTTTCTTCTGATTTTTTTAAAGTAACTAAAAAAGAGAACTTTCTTTTTATACCTGGATCTTGTGTCATCATAAGCTGAATAACTCGTCTTAATTCAGGAGATAATTGAAGAGTTAAAGATAGATCAGGACCTTTACTCCTAAACATATGAGGATTAGGACCTTTACTCCCAAACATATTAGGGATCAGGACCTTAACTCCTTAACATATTTAGGATAAGGACCTTTACTCTGATATATATTAGGGATCAGAACCTTTACTCTTAAACATATGAGGATTAGGACTTTTCCTCCTTAACATATTAGGGATCAAGACCCTTACGCCTAAACATATTTGGGATCAGGACCCTTACTCCTAAACATATTTAGGATTAGGATCCATACTCCTATTTACATATTTAGGATTAGGACCCTTACTCCTTAAATGGGGTAATTCTTAAAGGGTCATTAAAGGGTTACACACATATTAGGGATCAAGACCCCTTACTCCCAAAGATATTAAGATTAGGACCCTTGCTGCTAAACATATTTCAGAGTTGTATATTTTTATGTTTGGGTTTGGGAAAAAAGGAAAAAGGGGTAAGGGAAGGGGAAAAGGGAAGGAGAAAGGGAAAAGGGAAGGGGAAAGGAAAGGAAAAAGGGGGAAGAGGGAAGGGAAAAGGGGAAGAGGGAAGAGAAAAGGGGAAGAGGGAAGGAAAAATGGGAAGAGGGAAAAGAAAAAGGGGAAGAGGGAAGGGAAAAATGTGAAGAGGGAAAAGAAAAAGGAGAAGAGGGAAGGGAAAAATGTGAAGAGGGAAAAGAAAAGGGGGAAGAGTGGGGAAAAGGGGCAAGAGGGAAGGGAAAAGGTGGAAGGGGAAAGGGGGAAGGGAAGGTAAAAAACCAAACCAAAAAAAAACAGTATCAGAAATGGTTAAAAAAACCTGAGGGGAGGCCTTGAAGTTAAGCTTTCTACAGCACCAAAACGCTCAATTGAATTACTAAAATCCAAACATTTTCTTCTACAAAGTTTGCGCGGGCTTCAGTAACCCTGTAAATATGTAACATATTAGGGATAAGGACCCTTACTCTTAAATATATTAGGTATAACTCCATATTAGGGATTACTCCTAAACATATTAAGGGTCAGGACCTTTACCTCTAACCATATTTAGACCCTTCCCTAAAACTTTACCCTAAAAAGGCTGGGATGGATGTGCGTTTGTCCCCCCCCATTTTTTTACCCTATCGTTCTTTTATTATAACTTTTGCTTGAATCTTTCAAAAGGGTGATTTAGAGGTTCAAGTGAAGGTTTGAACCTTGAAAAACCTACCTCAGCTCTCTCCACAGTTGACCCTTGCTAGGTAGGTCAAGGTCACAGGCCACCTCAAGTATAGTCACACCAAGGGAAAATATGTCGCAAGACTAAACACATCAAAACAAGGCATAAAGTAGGTTTTTTTTTATTAGGTTTCAGTCAATAGAACATGGAAGGAGAGTTTTAGAGTTAATACAAGGACGGAACAGTTTTTATTTCAATTTTGAATCTCTTGCAATACATATATACCCCTTGAGAACCTAGAGCTAAATCCTACCTTGGATATATTACCCTTAAGAACCTCTGCAATTAGATCCTACCTTGGATAAATTCCCCTTGAGAACCTCTGGAGTTAGATCCTACCTTGGATATATTCCCCTTGAAAACCTGAAGTTAGATCCTACCTTGGATATATTTCCCTTGAGAACCTCTGGAGTTAAATCCTACCTTAGATATATTCCCCTTAAGAACCTCTGCAGTTAGATCCTACCTTGGATAAATTCCCCTTGAGAACCTCTGGAGTTAGATCCTAACTTGGATATATTCCCTTGAAAACCTAAAGTTAGATGCTACCTTGGATATATTCCCCTTGAGAACCTCTGGAGTTAGATCCTACCTTGGATATATTCCCCTTGAAAACCTGAAGTTAGATGCTACCTTGAATATATTCCCCTTGAGAACCTCTGGAGTTAGATCATACCTTGGATAAATTCCCCTTAAGAACCTGGAGTTAGATCCTACCTTGGAAATATTCCCCTTGAAAACCTGAAGTTAAATGCTACCTTGGATATATTCCCCTTGATAACCTGGAGTTAGATCCTACCATGGATAAATTCCCCTTGAGAACCTCTGGAGTTAGATCCTACCTTGGATATATTCCCCTTGAGAACCTGGAGTTAGATCCTACCTTGGATATATTCCCCTTGAGAACCTGGAGTTAGATCCTACCTTGGATATATTCCCCTTGAGAACCTCAGGAGCTAGATATTTAGAATCCCCTTCTCTAAATCCTTCTCTATCCTGACTAGTTAGATCAACTATCAAACCAAAATCCCCCATCTTACATCGTCCATCAACTCCTACAAAACAACACATAAATTCAAATCTAGTGTTATGAATACCGCCATTTTAAGTTAGCTACAAGTATATGGCGATACTTTTTACAAAAAATCGCATTTTGTATAAGTTATGTTATATTCAAATAAATCCTTCTAGCAACCTTTGTCATCACAAGCAAAACTGAAAAATAAAAAATTAAGTTAAAAAAAACCGGATTTTTGACTGGAAAAATTTGTTTTTGACTTTCAGATGAAGACATAGGTTTTAGCAAAGATCAGATTATGCAAAAATCGCAATTTAAATAGTTTCGGCGTATCTAAATAAATTATTTCTACAAACTGTCTGCAAGGCAATTTCCACAGAAGGTTTTAGGACAATAAAATAACATTACAAATCTCCAACTATTAGATGAAATTTAATGTTAAAATAAGACATACACATTTAAATACCTAAATTCTACAGTATAACTTAAAAGTAATTTCAAGTGACCATTCAATTGATGAGTGGCATATTCCATTTCTAACGGTACCCTCAAAAGCTTTTTCAGTGATATATCCATTTTTAATCGCTTACAAATTCAATATTTTTGTATGGCTTGCCCATTTGTATCTTAAGTAATAATAGAGAAGGAAGAATAATGTCGTTCCATATCATCATGAGAAGGAAGAATAATGACGTTCCATATCATCATGAGAAGGAAGAATAATGTCGTTCCATATCATCATGAGAAGGAAGAATAATGACGTTCCATATCATCATGAGAAGGAAGAATAATGACGTTCCATATCATCATGAGAAGGAAGAATAATGACGTTCCATATCATCATTTGAAGATGAAGTTTTCAAAGGCACTGTTGTTAAATGGAGGGTCACTTGAAATTGGTCAACAGTCCCTTTATATTTGTGTTTACCGAAGAATATATTGTCTGGTTTAATATCCATGTGAATCAAATTATGATTATGAAGATGTTGAACTGCCTGATCAAATAATTATTAAAATTCTATCTATTAAAATTGAAGGAGGGACTGATTATTCGACTCAAACTCTAATTTGATAATCCTTATATATTCGCAAACTGATGTCGTAGACTAACTAGAGATTCTACTACACCAAAAAGACAAAGATATCCTCAGGTTGCAAAGATATAGAAACTACGTTGTTTAGTGGCGAGTAATCAGTGCCTTTGCATAAACTTCAGTCTTATTGGTAAAATATCCTGGTGTTGCTTACAGAAAATACTTTTTTAGAAGGAATTGCTGACCCCCATGTACAGTATCTGGTATATCTCATCGCTCAATAGTACAGTTTAAAGAAAGAAAATAAGAACAAATTCTCAGGCTAGTTTATACAGTCTGAAGACTTTCTAGTCCGCAAACTAGTGTCTGTAATTGTAAATATGAAATACATTACTGCTTTTATCCCATGACCATAATTGGTACATTTATCGTTATCATTTAACTTGTAAACAAGTTTGAAATATACATTATAATATTATTATTATTACAATCTCTTTCAAGAAAAAAGTTTTAAAAATATAAAACGTTGTAGATGACGAGAAGCGTCCTGAATTTTTAAAAAAATTATTCCTGAAGTAGATCTACTAGATATCCCCAGACCAGACTCTCTCCAATATTATTATGGGTTTCACAATAATCCTGAACATGAAACATTTTTTAACCGAAAAATTTGCTTGTCTGTTTGTTTTCAATAAACGTAAAAACGGCTGAAACCGATAGAGTCCAAAACTTTCCAGGCAATTCCCATGAACCAAGGGAGGTTTATGACAGATCCGAGTTTTAAATATTTGCCTTAAAAATTTCGAAAGAGTAACATTAAACAAAATCATCTAATTGTATTGCACGAAATGCGCAACAAACGGAAGAGTGAAGATTAGAAAAAGGAGCAAAGTTAAAATGACAACGGAAAAAATGCGTACAAAAAACAAGGCCTCCTCCCCCTCAAAAACAAAACAAAAAAATGGTTAGTGGTTTCCGACTTTTGAAGAAAATAATGATTTTAAAACATCAAATTTAAATCTGAAATTGAATTCACGTGTTTCTGAAGAGTTCCCCAATCAGAATTTGAATCGTTCAAGGTGTTCTCGGGTTATGATCGGACACAAACAAACAGACAAAGATTACTACTTCTATATATATACTTTGGTTGTCTGTCTGTCTGTTTGTTTGAATCTAATAAACATAAAAACGGCTGAACCGATCGGGCCCAAATTTTGTGTGAGATTTGATGTGAATTTTGCCTCTAACGAAATTTGATTTATAAAATTTTGAAAATCAACGATCTTTTTCTCATAAAATCCGCGAATTTTTTGTTTGTTTTTGTTCTACAATTTATTTAAAAAGAAAATGTTTACAAATGAAAAAGATGGGCGCAAGGCGCCATAAAAGCCTAATTATATATATATATAGAGGGGTGTATACAATTCTTGTTTATAATTTTTTAAAAATGATGTCTTTATATTCATCAAATTTGGGGAAGGAAATAAAAAAAATGAGAGGGGGAAGAATAAAAAATTGTAATTATATACACCCCTGTAATATATATGTAGATAACTAACCTGTAGTGTTCCATTACAAAGTTCAAACTGTTGATATAATCTCCCCTCCTCCTCCCAGCTAGAGTAGAACTTGACAAGATTATTGTGCACTGGTAGAAACTGATGTTTTCGAACCTTAATAATAACAAGTGCATAGCTTTGCTAATGGAATATTAAAGCTTAACGAATATATTACTCGAAAACCCAAGCATTTTCTGCAAGCAAATTTTTATTATTATATTAGCCTTTTACAATTTTTCAGAATAATACATTCTTTTTAATTTTTCTGATTAGTTGAGAAAATCGCAATTTAGAGCTATAGAGCCATTAACGATCTAATAGGAGATGGGACACCCTGTAGTTCTCAACTTGAACTTGAGATGGGACACCCTGTAGTTCTCAACTTGAACTTGAGATGGGACACCCTGTAGTTCTCATGCAAAGTATTATGTGAGGGGCAAAGTATTATGTGAGGAGCAAAGTATTATGTGAGGAGCAAAGTATTATGTGAGGGGCAAAATTTTCATGTAAGGAATGTGAAGCGCAAAAAATTAGTTGTAGGGCAAAAAATATCTTAAGAGCAAAATAACAATGAGAGAAACAAAGAATAAAAAATAATGTTTGAGCAAACCTGTAAACTGTTCCAAAGTATCCTGCTCCTATCTCTGACTCTACTATAAAAGCCTGCTGGTAATAAGACTTCTTTAGTCTGGTATCATACAACTTCGAGTTTAAAGGAGAACCTAAAAAATAACTTTTAAAAAGAAATTGAACACTTGGCACAATTTTTAGCTTTCTAATACTAATATCTTTGCAACATAATTGTGTTAACTTTAGGTATTGGTTATTTGATTCAGCAAATTCACCGGAACATTTTTGAATTTCGTGAAAAATGTATTTTATGAACATGCCTTAAAATTCCAAGTGAAATACTATTTTGGTTCTGTAAAATGAGTTTAGTAAAATTTCACAAAATTTTACACCTCTAGGGTACAGTCCCTTTTAGAGAAGCAACTACCTGTAACTAGTGTACAGTCCCTATAAAGAGAAGCAACTACCTGTAACTTGGCTTCCATCAGGACTATCTAAGAAGGTAACTGCCTGTGCCTTGTACAGTACATTCGTCTTGAATATTCGACTAAATACATCAAATATCTATAATATCAAACAAAATAATTGGAGCACTAGAATCTATCAATTTTATATCAGTGCTTAGGATGCGGATAATAATCCATTGGATCCGGAACATGTTGGCTTCCTGGATCCGATCTGGATCCAAGGAGCAAAATATCAATCAAAAACTGCAAAAAAACTTTTTGCTCTTAAAACTCCTATCTAAACGGTTATAAACAAGAGCATAAACTAATTTGGATCCGGATCCATTTAATTTCAGTGCGGATCCAGGATCCGGATCCATTTTATTCCAGTGCGGATCCAGGATCCGGATACGCATCAAAATTAAATGGATCCTAAGCACTACCTTTTATATTACAAACAAAGACGCACTATTAATGAAGCAGTAACGAGGTTGCAGTAGTAATAAGGACGAACATTGAGGATGCTCTAATCATGAAACCCCTAATCAGATCAAAATATCATTTATGAATAATAACACCCTCTTGACGTGGCCTGATGCTATTGAGAGCGAACATGACATACAAACATCCATACATCGCAACTTTATATAATGTGATCCCAGATTTTATGTTCATAAAGCCTGTATCTTAATGTGAATTTTGTTATAATATTTTGTAAATCCTTAATGCGTTCTTTAATAAAAGTTTGAAGAAGATTTTATGTTTCTAAATGCTGTAATTTTTCGGGTAATGTAATATAATTGTCTTAAAGATCAGAAAATACATCTCTATTATCAATGAAAGTTCATGATCATATTTTTACCTTTTTGGAGGACAAGATTTAGCTGGAGGCCTTGGCGGACGCTTGAAACTAAGATGGGTTCCTCTTCGTTCCTTCTTGGTGGAAAACGTCTGTGGTTCGTCTCTGAAATATTAAATTTTCTATAAAACTTTATTCTAAATTATAATCCAGGTGACGAAAAATGGAAAAATATTTATTCATTAAAGAGATGAAAATATTGCTCAGATAAAAAACAAAAAAATTAATAATAGAAGGGAAAGGTATTAATAGAAATAAGAACTGTGTACTAAGCGAGAACAAATCTTCAACGTCTGAAACATATTTTTAAGGCAGAAACTTTTAATTTGAAGTGATTAAGTATACTGAATCCGTGAAAACAGCTGGCTTGTAATTCTTGTAATTTCGAGTCTCTAATTGCTAAAGAAAATATTTCTTGTATACAGATATCCCAAAAGCATTTAAATGATCCATCGGACTTCAGATGCCGATTAATGCTTTTTGAATGGATTAACAAAACATTAGTTTCCTAGTTTACCTAATACATTGCAGTTTTATCCAATAATAAAATAGGTTTATGTGAGGTTACACATAAATAAGGGGCGTAGTAAGCTGGTCAGGAGGTAACATGAATAAGGGGCAAGATAAGTTGGTCACAGAGTTTACCTGAATAAGGGGCGTGGTGAGCTGGTAAGGGAATTTACCTGAAAAAGGGGCGTGGTAAGCTGGTGGGGAAGTTAACCTGAATAAGGGGCGTGGTAAGCTGGTGGGGAAGTAAACCTGAATAAGGGGCGTGGTAAGCTGGTCAGGGAGTTAACCTGAATAAGGGGCGTGATAAGCTGGTGGGGAAGTTAGCCTGAATAAGGGGCGTGGTAAGCTGGTCAGGGAGTTTATCTGAATAAGGGGCGTGGTAAGCTGGTGGGGATGTTAACCTGAATAAGGGGCGTGGTAAGCTGGTGGGGAAGTAAACCTGAATAAGGGGCGTGGTAAACTGGTCAGGGAGTTAACCTGAATAAGGGGCGTGGTAAGCTGGTGAGGAAGTTTACCTGAAAAGGGGCGTGGTACGCAGGTCATGGAGTTTACCTGAATAAAGGGCGTGGTAAGCTGGTCAGGGAGTTTACCTGAATAAGGGGCGTGGTAAGCTGGTCAGGAAGTTTACTTGAATAAGTGGCGTGGTAAGCTGGTCAGGGAGGTTACCTGAATAAGGGGCGTGGTAAGCTGGTCAGGGAGTTCCTGGCTGGTGGTGGATTATTAGGAGTAGATATTGAAGAGGGCGTTTCGTTCTTTCTATCTGCTGGAGTACTTGCCTAATAACATTTGCAATCAATAAATCAATCTATCTATTCTTGATCCATCATTAAATCAATTAAAACTCTACAGTTGATCTATTAATAAATCAATTAATAATCGATAAGTAAAATATTGTAATTTTTATCTAAATTCTATCAAGTTCCTTCTTTGTCTTTGATGCATAAATCCTGAAGTCACTTTTATAGAGTAACTGCATGTAACTTTTCAAACCTTGATATCCCTCTGTGCTTGATCAGTAAAAGGTGAAGTGTCTAAGTTGTCCAGTTCTAATTCTACCATTTTATTTAATCTGAAAACATTAATTTATTTCAAACTCAGGAGATACAACGGTCAGAGTATACAAAATATAAATTTTACTGTTTAATTTATTTTGAAACTAGTATTTGTTTAATGTTTAGGGGAGCTGGTAAAAATATAATTGTCAATTACTAATGATCAAGTATTAGTCAAGCAAAATAAGATGCAAAAAAAGTTAAAAATACAAAATTTAAACATAAAAATACAATGAAAAGGCTTGAATCTTTCTAACAAATTATCCGGTAGCAGGTTAAATTGAATTTTCTACATCAATGATCATAATTTTGTTATTAATACTAATTTTGTATTAAATAGTAAGTAATGAAAACGCCTATTCGATATCTCTTAACTGTACAAAGATAAAGAGAATATTGAAATGTTGAAAAACGCTTAGAAGATATTTCTAGACGTCACTGTGGACAAAGATACAAAAATAAATCTCTTAAATGTTAAAAAACGCTTAGAAGATATTTCTAGACTGTACAGTATACACAAATTCAGAGAATATATCTCTAGACTGTACAAAAATCTACCATACATATACGTTGAATTTATATCAAGATCCTCTAATGATATTAAGAAGGTGTATCTCTAAAAATGTATAATGATATCTCTCGTTGTCAATTTCAAGCAGATATCTCTAGACAGCTTCAGCCTTCTTTATTTTAGTTTCTAGGATTGTAGTGACAGTATTGATATCCTTGGATCCGTCCAGCTTAACGAACTCCGTATTCCGGACCAGGTGGAGAACCAACCAACCATCACTCTCTACACACAGCTGACGGAGATCCTCTACACAGATTAACAATTAAACAAAGTTTTGTTACAAGCACCGCCCCCCCACACTATGCTTCATCAGAATATACGTGAAGAGGATTATAATTCTACAATTCTACATAGTTAGAAAAGAATTGACTCTACGGGGCGCGGAAAGGATTGAACTTACTAAAATCCAAACCTAATATAAGAGAAGACTCTACGGAGCCCGGATAGGATTGAACATGGAATACTCCTACCTAATATTAGAGAAGACTCTACGGAGCCCGGATAAGATTGAACATGGTATAATATAATCCTACCTAATATAAGAGAAGACTCTACGGAGCCCGGATAGGATTGAACATGGTATAATAATATAAGAGAAGACTCTACGGAGCCCGGATAGGATTGAACATGGTATAATATAATCCTACCTAATATAAGAGAAGACTCTACGGAGCCCGGATAGGATTGAACATGGTATAATTTAATTCTACCTAATATAAGAGAAGACTCTACGGAGCCCGGATAGGATTGAACAAGCTTCTTCACAACAAACTCCTGAGTCAAGGAGACTTTTCTCTCAGATACGAAAAGAGATCTAAAAAGGGTTGAGAGGTTAAAGTTTCATTTTTTAAGAGTCAAGTTAAACAATTTTTTTTTAAAGGGATTGTTGACGAAATGTTAAGTGACCATCCATTTACTGAGTTACATGCCAGATTCACATCTGAACCTTTAAAACCTGCATTTTAGTAAGATATCGTAGTTTGTCTCTCTTAAAAGGTATTCCGTCTCTCTGATGCATTAATCCGCGAAACACGTTTGTGGAGTAACAGCTACTTAATTAGCATTTAAAGATAAAACATCTAAGAAATCTCCCTCAATTTTGTTAATCTAATGGTTTAAAGAGCACTGTTGTAACTCTTTAAATGGAGAGTCACTAAAAATTTGGTCGCCAGTCTCTCGTTTTCTGTATTTGTTCTCTACCTGGTTAATCTGGCTAGTTGGGGTAATCTCTTCAATTGTTTAATTCTCTTGATTTCTCCGTGATCTCTTGTCATCTCTACACGGGCCTTGTTCGCCTCCTGGATAAAACAAGGAATTAATTAACTTAATAAATACGCGTTTTTCTTCTTCTGAATGTTAACGAGTTTTCTCAGATATTCCGCTTTTTATCCAAATTCTGCAAGTTCCCCTTATCCAAATTACTTTTCCGCTTATAGCTCTTTTAATCTAAAAAGAACGTGAACTCACTAACGAACACTCACAATGAGCGCGCACTAAAAAGTGACATACATAAATAATATGCAGCATGACAGGATTGAAATCCGTATGCAGTCTGTAAAATGTATTGAACTCTGTCTTTTGAAGAAATGAGTCTTTGCCAAAACTTAAATCATTTATTTATTTTATCTTTGTAACTTTTGATATTTCGAACTTAGATTATCTAATCTAATAGAATTCATAGTTTGAAATATCAAAGGTCTAAGACATTGAGGTGCAAAGATATAGGGATTACAAGACAAGAGGTTGATTCCTTTGTAGAATAAATACCTTGGCTCTGATCATCTCTAACAGCTTAGGATTAAGACCCTTAAAGGCTTTAGGAACTGGAGGTGGAGCAGCTACTGGAGTTGGAGCAGGAGCTGGAGCTGAACCTTCCTGTATTTTAGCAGCTGCATCCTGTAGACTCTCCGCTAGTTTAGGATTAATATTATAGATTTGATTTGCTTTCTCTAGAACCTCCTGAGCGGTTGTAAACTTTTCTTCAACCTAAATAGATATCTATATATATCAAATAAAAATCTCTGTTTGTTTGAGTGTCCGATCATAAATCAGGAACCCCGCCTAAAATTTTGACTGAGGAGCTCGGTAGAACCACGAGAATGTTCTTAGCAGGGTGAGTCAAAGACGAAAGTGGGATTAGTGTTGTCTCCTTCAAAACTTTTGTGTGTGTGATCTTCTCCTATATGGTATTTTACCTGATTGGTTTAGAAATTATTTTTTTTTTGGGGGGGGGGGCAAAAAAAATCCTCAAACTTTTTAGCCCATTTAACTTTAAAGATTCTTAAAAATAATCCTATTTAAAGTGAAAGTTGTAAATTTTCCATAAATTGTTTTTAAAATCAATCAAAAACAGCATAAAAAATCTCTATGCATGAGCTATTACTTATAAATATCTTTATTAACATAATAAATTCTACATCCCGCAGCAAGGGTTTAAATCTTACATTAGGTTTGGGAGGAAGCTCCACAGTATCAATCTCACGACAGGATTCTACATCAAAGGATCTATGCCACCTGGTTAGCTCACTGTCATTCACCAGGATAGGAGGATCCAACCCACCCTAAACAATTCACATTTAGAGGAATATTATCTACAGGGGTATATATTATGAGGAAAAAAATGTAATAATGGAAATTCTTAAACGAGATGAAATAATCTTGATGTATTCTTTAACGAAGGCCGAAGGTGAGTTGTGCATGTTGTCAATACAAAATAATTAAGTTAATATCAATATTGTTCTATACTGAGAAGATCTATATAAGGAGCGTGTAAGAATGAATATTCTTCAACTAGTGTAAGAATTTCTATTATTTAATGCTTGGAGCGTGTAAGAATATACATTCTTTCAAGCTCTGACCGTGTAATAATTTCCATTCTTACACGGTCTTAGCGTTATAGAATGAAAATTCTGCACCTACAGTGTAAGAATAAGCATTCTTAAACGCAAGGAAGCGAACAATATTAAAATTGTTCCTCCTGAACCGTGTAATAATGGGAATTCTTACACGATAGGTTTACTACTATGGAACCGAACAGATATGATATAATATATATTATTAAGAAATGATCTTTGATGAGCTTGGGGAAAAAAAGAAAATTGGAAACCAAGAGGCAACTTCTTTCATTTTCTTTGATACATTTAACCCAAAAATTCATTTATTTCCCCCAATTGAAGAAATAAAAACCATTAAATAATTCAAACATAATCAAAATTATTTTTAAAGAGAGGAGTGCAAAATCTGAACTATCATTTTAGGACAAACTACAGCCTGAAAGAAGAAGGCTAAACCAGTGTGATCCACTCAAGAACTAATGATTAAATAATTGAGAACATTTCCTTTAATCCTGTCAATTTTCAAGTTGAAAGAACATCAAAATCTTATTTTATCTGTATTTAAGAAAGCTAAGATATAATGTCAACCAGATTTTGATCAATCTGAGATGGAATTTAAAGAATTTGAGCCGCGGTTTAAATCCACCAAAACCCGGTTTAAATTAAGTGCCGGTTTAAATCTTGAAACATTTGATACAATTTTAAGTGGAACCAACCATATTTAAACCGCGGCTTAAATTTAAACCGCCGCTCAAATTCTTTAAATTCGGCCACTGTTCATCTTTTTTCTCGATCATGAAACAGTAAACCTAAAAGGCACAACTACACTATACTTAATCGAAACAAGAGAGCTTAAACCATAACATATAATTAATTTTTATAATTTAATGTGCCTCTTGAAACAGATATTTTATGCTTTTACAAAGTTGTCATATAATGCTTCAAATCCTTTTATCTGGTCGTAAGATTTCGCCAGAGTTCACATTTTAAAATATTGGATTTTAATGTTTTCTGTCAAATAACTTTATCTGGTCACAACATTTTACCATTCATCACATTTTATAAATATATCATGCTTATAATGTTTATAGTTTCAGCTTCGCAGCTTGTTGATGATCAAGAAATAAACTCTAAAACTAGTCTCGATTATTTGTGTGTATGGGGTGACGTATTAACAATATTGTTCCGACGCTGAAAATTTAATTGAGAGAATTTCTTTTTAATCTTTTAATTTACCAATAAATGCAATTTACATTTAGAGGAATGCATCTTTTAATGAGAAATATTGTTTGATCTTTAATGTTTAACTTTAACTTATCCCGAAAAACAAAACCAAAAAACATAACTTAGTATTTTTAAAATACCTAAGAGAATATTAATAATATAAAAGCATTAATACAATGTTGAGATTTTAAATTTTACCAAGAAGGTTCTATGTTGATCTTTGACTAACTGGAGAAGAGAATTATGAAATATTCCTCTACGTTCCACCAACAGCTCAGGGGTTAACCTACCAGCACTATTCTTCTCCCTGCAATCAAATCAAATCAAATCAAATCAAATCAAATCAAATCAAATCAAATCAAATCAAATCAAATCAAATCAAATCAAATCAAATCAAATCAAATCAAATCAAATCAAATCAAATCAAATCAAATCAAATCAAATCAAATCAAATCAAATCAACTCTTACATCAGCTATTAAATT
The DNA here is from genome assembly GCF_000591075.1 of Eurytemora carolleeae. Classification (NCBI taxonomy): domain Eukaryota; kingdom Metazoa; phylum Arthropoda; class Copepoda; order Calanoida; family Temoridae; genus Eurytemora; species Eurytemora carolleeae. The sequence continues at coordinate 121,225 of NW_019396476.1, read as the reverse complement.
AAAAATAGCTTTCGGTATTTTCTGAGAGTGAGTGGTTCAACTTTTATACAACTTCGCTCGGCTCCCTGGCCAGTCCTAATCGAATGTATCCAATATTTTCTTGTCAATTTCCAAGTTTAAAAGGTCAAATTAACTTACATGGCATCAATATCATTAGCTCCGAACTCTGTGAGAATATCCTTCTTGAAGTCTAGGTTCGGAGATATCCGGAGCTGATATTCATCCTTCTTCTGACCAAACTTATTTAGCACCTGGAGAAACAGTTTCCGATATAATAATTAAATTCATCTATAATAAATGTTTGGTTTATTTCACATCTGTAAAAGGAACGATTACTCCTGTTACTTTGGTCTAAATAAAATTAATAATTTGAATTATCAAAGATATATGCCATCAGGTTACAAAGATATAAGATATAACAGACGAGTTTATGTGGAGTAATCAGTTTTTTTTTATTGGTCAAATCGGTCCTAGGACTGATAATGATAATGTTAGCAAACACAGAAATACATTTCCTAATCTGAAGTTGTGCATTGCAATGGGCAACCGTACCCTGAAGAGGTCGAAACTACTGTGTGTGGGATCGTTTATCGTGTTTGATATCCAGTGTGGGCACTTTTAATTTGAAGATAACTGCTTGTTTCCTTTATTAAAGTTATCCCTGCTGGGTATGATCACCACGGGATATCGATGAAGAATGGAATCAATTCCTAGGGCTGCTTAAGATTCACAACACAAAATTTCTGACCTCAGTTCCGATTTTATTCAATGATTTAATGTAGATTTAATTTCTAGAAATGTTAATCAGTTTCTAAGAATCCTGTTTTTTTTTTGGTTAAGTGTGTTTGTGAGGGGGGGAAAATCATACCTTCTCCCAGGCGTACAGATAAGCTTGTGGAAACACGCACTTTATCTGCTTGAGAAACTTCTCTCCAAAATTCTTCCTCATCATGTCCTGGACAGCCTTGGCGAGCTTGGAGAATATGATCGGCTCCCTTCTATTGAAGAGCATGGACACTACCGTGTCGGTAGATCTAAACACTTCAGCCAACATCCTGAAATATATAAACTGGATTTAAATATACAAGACAGCTTAAAGAGACTAAAGATGATGCAATTTTTCTTCTTCAGAATTTGGAATTTTCAAAGATAGAAAAACGACGATATCTTCCTCATTGTAACTCTAATAAATGTTGTGAATCAGACATGTCACTCTACACATCAAAGATTACTTAATATATATAAATCCAATTTAATATTTTTAAATATAAGCCAAAATTTTGGTATACCTGTAGCTGTATGGTAAAACAAGGGTTTTTGAGACTGGGCGTGTCAAGTAGTGGTATCTCTCATAGGCAGGAACCTTTCTAGGGCTAACCTTCACCCCGCCCACCGGGGGAACCCGGCACATTTTGCTGGGGCTCGCGGGGACACGTATTTCAATTCCAGTCTTGGTCGGAGACGGAGGAGGGATTCGAGCTGACCTACGTTCCTTCAGCGGATCCAGCTTTCCAGCATCAGCTTCCAGACTCGTCGACTTGGCTTTCAGTTCTTTCAGACTGATTCGTTTACCTAGAGTAAGCAAACATTTTTGAGATTTTTGAAAAATAGAGGAATAGAACATTTAATCTTTATAAATCAAAATTTAGTGATTGTGAAAACGTCATGTATTTGAGATTATCACAATTAAAGGTACGTTTGAAAAAAAACAAGTTACCTAGTTTCTCTTTCAATTCCTTGGGAGTCGATTTCAAGACGTTTTCCGAGGCCCGATCAAATTGGGCAACAGTAGAACGTTTAGGTTTTCCACAAGCAGCACTTTTCTCCTCGTTAGCTCCTGGTGTTTCATCCTGGAACAAATTCTTGGAAATGTCTTTTACCCTCCTCGCCCCGATCAATTCTTTAACAGGAGTTGGAACCTTGAACCCGGATACAGTATCTCCAGTAGATGAGTTTACTCCACCTCCTTCCAGGATACAACTAGGAGCCTTCTAAAAACAGGAAATACATTTGCACCGTCGAGAAAAGATAAATTAAAGTAAAATTTTCAGGAGTCTTTTTTTTCCTGGAAAATACCATATTTATGCTCTAATGTTAAATTTAATAAATTACAATGTATAATTTTTTTGTCGAATTTGACTTCTGGTGGAAGAATTGATCTTTTGAAGGGTTACGTGCAAACAGATGTGAAACGTCACTCAAATCGGTAATTTTTCTATTTGTAAAATCAATTATTAACAAAATACGAGTGTACATGAATTGATGTAAACCTACCTTTTTCGGTGACAGAGCACTGAGTTTTGTGAATCCAACGTTTCTATTAGGTTTGCTTGTCTCCTTCTTCCAAACAAGTTGTTTCTTAGCACTAGAATTAGTTCTGCTACTACCAACGGTGAACTTGGCCTTGTCAGTGGCTGATGGACTGTTTCCGGTTTCACGACTAGATCGTTTACTCTGACGAGTATTTTCGGATGCATCTATATAAACAATATCTATTTATTTAATTATTTTATTATCAATAACAAATTATATAATGTTGAAAACCGATTGTTTTTTGAAGTGGGTTCTTTCTCCACAATACTGCAGAAAAACATTTACGAATTTTCGGAAGTTAACACGTTTAAAGCTGAAAACAACAATATCTTCCACATTATTTATCAGATAAAGGTTTCAATGGAACCGTTGTGAATCGGTAAGCGGCATCTTTGCATGGTCGCTTGAAATTACGCTTGAGATCCATTTTTGATTGTCCAAAAATATGAGCTTAAATTGGGAGAAGAGGGAAGGGAAAAGGGGAAGAGGGAAAAATGGGAAGAGGGAAGTCGGAAGGGAGAAGGGAAAGAGGGAAGGGAAAAACCAGAATAAAAAATATATAAATATTATAAATATATAAATAAAGGGTGCCTTAAAGTTGACCTTTCTAGGGCACCAAAACGCTCTATTATAATACTAAAATCCAAAAATTTTCTTTACAATTTGCTCTGCCCCCCCCCCATCCGCAGCAAACTTCTTCGAAGTTTGCACGGGATTCAATAACCTTTAAAATATAATTCTGAAGGGGGGGGGATATGAGTATCACAACTAATATACACCCCTGAGATCCATATAATACATATATTTGCAGGTGTTCCTTTAATAATTTTGATATATTATTTTACCAAAATTGAAAAATGTTGCTAACGGCCATTCACTTTGGAACGGGGGGAGGGGTGTTCTAATAAAAAATGCTCACCTCTGTCGGTAGTTGCTGGAGTTTTCGGAAGAATAGCATGCTCATCCGTAGCTGATGTTATTTTATCAATTGTAGTTTCAACAACTTCAGGTAAAACAGTCGAATCCTGTAAATACAACACATCACAAAAATAAACCCATAAGTTCAAAGAATGTTAGGGTTTCCATATTTTTCCGGATAAATTTCAAAGCCTTACGGAATTTATCCTGAAGACGTTAAAAATAATAAACCATAAAAACCTTTGGAAATTAACGACAGAACCTTTATCAACCGAAGTTCAAATAAAATGCAGGATGAATTCCATATGGAATGAAAGCATGTCTCACATCTAGCATCTAAAGGCTAGATTTATTCTGAAATTGTTTTTAAAAAGTTCCATCATTTATTTCCAATAGTTTTAATGGTTTATCATTCTTTACTAATACAGAAGCCAATTACGGAACCAAATGGTTCCAAAAAAAATTTCCTAACCTGACCAAACATGACCTAGGGGGGCTGGTCATGTTCCAACCAGTTAGGTCTCCTGACATAACTCAACCAATCTCGACCAAATCTGACCTTATAAGTGGATTGGTCAGGTTAAGACCAGTATGAAACCAGTTAGGTAACTCGACCTAACCCGACCTAAACTGACCAAACACGACCTGGGGGACTGGTCATGTTTCCACCAGTTTGGTAATCTGACGTAACCCGACCTAACCTGACCTATATCGACCTAATGGGACTGGTCGCACGATGTCGCTGGTTTCTAGCGCGAGCGCTCGGCCAGGACAGACCTTCAATTTCAACAATATGTGATGTATATTTAGGGTTTTATTATAGGTAATTGAAAGACATTCTGAGCCGATCGCTTCGGCTAAGACAGGCTAGGAGGCCGAACGCTGCCGCCGGGACAGTCTGCAGACCTTCTATTTCAACATTTCCCCCCTCCTATCAATTTTAAGTACATGGCCAAAATTTAAACTATTTTAACCAAAAAATATGTGTTGTGTACTATTTGAGGGTTAGGTCAGGTTAAGATAATTTCAACGCGCTGTGGCCAGAAACCTTATATTTCAAGAATTTTCAACGAAATGGGTGTATATTTATAGGGTTAAGTTAGAAAGACATTTCGGGCCGAATAGGCTATAGGACAGGCTTGCAGGAGGCCGAGCGCTGCAACCAAGATTGACCTTTTATTTCAACAATTTTCAACAAAGTGTAAATTTAGGGTTACCATGCAAAACTAATAGGAGGGAGGGAGGGAGGGTGGGGGGCCCCGAAATCGTTCTCTCTAGGAAATATTACCCAAATGAGATTCAAAACTTGGCAAACAGAGGTTGAATATTTCTGGGCCGAGCGTTAGTGGCTAGGGTATAGACCTAAGTATTTTTAAAAAATTCAATATTCAATCCTACTTTAAACTTAAAAGATTAAACTTGATAACTTAATTAAATATCAATATATTTAAGAAACAGGATGGGAGACATGTATCCCCGATTGATGGTGGACAGGTGGGGAGGTAGCTTAATGATAATTCTGTTTAACAAGTAATGTAAATTTTAAGACATGTTTTAAGAATAAACCAGTGGATCTAAACCGATTTTTTTTTCGTTTACGCTGTTTTTACTGTTCATGTTTTTAAATTAATACTAAGCTGCTCCAATTTTCTATTTTAATTTAAACATCTGTTGTATACAATAAAAAAACAAAAAATTTCCCGGATTTTTTAAAAAAAAAATCGTGGATTTCAAATATTAATTGTTCATTTCAACTATTTTTTTTTGTTCATTTCAACTATATATTTTTATGTCCATTGAACTACTTTTATGTAAATTTCAACTATTTTTATGTCGACATTTGAACTATTTTTTATGTCCATTTGAAACGGGAAAGACGAAACATGATCAGCTTAGCAAGACGCTAAGCTGTCATGTTTCGTGGGACACCATATCTAACATTAAATTCCTTAGCTTTGAAGATAATTTTCTTGTATGTTAACATAAAAGTGAGCAAAAACATCCTTGTCAAAAAACTAAAATATTTTGAGACCTAGAAACATATCTAGCATAGCATTCCTGAGCCAATTAAAGAACATATAACAATTATAGCTAGGGCTGGGCACGTTCCTGGTGGAACGATCGTTCTTTCCCGAGAACGAATGGAACGATCCCATCGTTCCGAAAAAAAACGAACGCTTAGAAAGCGTTCTTAAAAATATTGGAACAATTAGTAAAAGAACGGAACGGGAATTGCTTGAAAAGAACGGTTAAAATTGTGAAGGCGCTCTTATTATCAAGAACTTGTTCTAAGTTGGGAACGCATTTTAAATTATGAATGTGTTCTAAATCCTCTAGAAATAGTTAAAGATTTTTTATTTAATCACCTGACCAACCTCCCCTCCCCCCACTTTAAACCCACCCTCCCCCCCTTCCCCAGTCTCTGCTAAACTAACAACACTCAGACCACACAGCCGGTTTCAGTTAACTTCTGTATATATCGTACATATTAAGGATATTAGTACTCCCGCTCTCACAAAATTATAAATTGCTCAGCCCAGAAAGTATCTAAGCTTATTCTTTTCACTCTAAATTTAAAATATATAATTTGAAGTATTATTTACGGCCGTGAGGAACTTTTTTATTAAAAAATCGTAATTTTTTTTTACTTTTTAACCAACTCTTTTAAATAAAACTTTTGTCTTGGATGGAATTGTTTGTTACTAAGAACGCAACGGGGGTTGGATAGTTCTTGATTAAGAACAGAACAAGCTTCAACCGTTCTTCAACTAAGAACGCCAAGAACGGAACAGAACGGGAAGACCGTTCTTCTATACCCAGAACGGAACGGAACGGTACGAGAACGGAACGACAATCATAATACAAAAAAACAGGTTAAAAATATTTTAGCCTTGAGTTAATAATATGACTTTATTTTGTGTCAAATAAATAACAATTACAAACATAAATCAAACGCAATTGTCACATCAATGGAAATCAATATTTTTTCCCAAATAAATTTTTTTTTATTTCGGTTGTGTTTTAACAGAAAATGGTTCTGGTTGAATGGTCTCTCCCCTGACAAAGCTCATGAGTAAAGGTAGAACCTTAACTTCACCAGTTTGTTTAGCAAGATGGTTCTGAATAGATGCCGCAATATCATTAGATTCTTCGCGGCGCTGCGCTTTTGTTAGTTTTTCCGGCATCATTTCTCCAGTAGAGATTAGACCGCGGCGACCACGTTGTGCTTTCAAGAAGTTTCCTGCACCTGATCTACCTTGGTAAACCTTGCCACGGTTAGGCACGCTTAAACTGTTCTCCTTGGCAACTTCAACCTGCAATATTTAAAACTTTGAAATCTTTTAAATACTACAGAGAAACTTAAAACGGATAAGACGACTAGACGGAATTTTTACAATGTTTTCCCTTAACATCCATGATTTCCTGCAACTACTAACTTGTTTCTTTCTTTGTCAATGCATTTAGTAAGCCTTCAGACTATACCAAGACTTAATTAAACCTAGAAATTATCCTATTTTAAGAGTTTCCGGTCGTATTTAAAGTCTCATTCTTTGTATTTCCGTTGAATTACACAGAACACACAGATTAGTGTGGCAAAATATGCAAGCTGAATCTCTTGACCTGATTTAATGAAAAGTATTCCAACTTTGTCTCTGCGGTTCAAATACTTCATCATATAAATTTAATTAGGTCTTATATTTAATAGGGAGAAAAAGTTAAACCACATTGACTTAGTTCAACCACTTCTCACTCTTGTCCACCAGTTCAAGTTAAAAAGAAGTGTTTCATCTAATGCTCACTATTCATCAATAATGATTAAAAAAAATCTTCAGATAAAGAAGCTATAATTTTAAATATTTTAATGCGGTTGTGAGAAAACTAATCCTACCTTATGTCCAGGGGAGCTGAGATGAAACTGCATTATTTCTTCATTGGATAAATTAACTTTACACAGCTCACATCTAAATATTAGAGCTTGTAAATTGTGTTTATTACATGTTTAAGTGCTATTTCAATAGCTCTGGGTTGAATGTTCCGCATAGATATTCTGTCCTAATTTTGTTAAGCAATCATGTTTAAATGATCCTTTTAGTTAATAATCATAATTTAGATTTAACAAAAAGAATGTTTGTCAAAATGAAGGGGAAATTTCAAGGATGGTTTTAATTAGATTTAATTACCTGTATATTCCTGGGTTAAAACCTACTGGTTTTTTTAAGATAAGAATTCCACGTGGCGGCCATGTTGGTTTCTCAGGGTCAGCTGTATCATATAAATCAGCTGATCCAGCAAGAACAGCTTCCTTGGCAGCCTCGGCAGATTTCTTAGCTGTCTAAATAATTGATTACTTAATAATGATTATCATATGTATATAGGTTATAATAATTTAATAATTTAATAAACTAATTACATAAATCGGGGGTTGAGGGGTAATAATAAAGGGATTTTTAAACTTTTAAAGAATGGGACATGAATAATATTTGTGTACCTCTATGTCTGCACTGGCCGCCATCGCTTCAGCAAAAGCTCGATCATATTCTTCCTGAGCTTCTTCTTCTATCTCTGTCTTCTCAGTTTTCACCTAATTTTTTTTTTAAATCATAAATGTGTAAAAGTACAAATTACAATATTAATAATAAAAACATATATTATTTTTTTCAATGTAAACTAATTGTAAAATTGTAAAATCAAAATAGTCCAGTTTCTTTGTTTGTCCGATCATAACTCATGAACCCCTTGACCGAATTGCCTCAAATTTTTATTGATGAACCAGGTAGAACCACGGGTATGTCCTAAGCTTCGTTGTTTTAAGTTGAGTAAGTTGGTCGTTTTAGGGAAAGTGAAGCTATTCTGAGTTGAGCAGGTTTGACTTGAATAGGGAAAAATTAGTTTCCAGGCAGAGCTGGGTTCCTAAACAAGCATGGATTGGAATTACCTGAACTTCTTGTTTGATAAGGCTGGGTTTAACTACATTAGTTAAAGATATCGGAGCAGTAGCTGGTCTAAATATTTGAAAAAAAATTGTACTAACTTTTTAGATAAATGTTCAGATCTTTTAGGAAATTACAGAAGTAATTTTGAACCTTTCTGATTTTTTATTTAGTAGTATTAGAAAAAGGAAACTTGCAAGTTTAAAGTGCCCCCCCCCCCCAAAAAAAAATAAGTTTTGGGTAACCCAGTTTCTTTTAATTAACAATATATGCATCGATCTTAAAAATCTGGCGTTTTTTCTCATCAAGTCTAAAAAATTGAAGACTGAAATTTTTTTTAAATACACATTTCTCGGAAATTGTGTCATTAATGTGACTTACTTTACAACCGAGACTCCCCTGCCGCAAGGGGTTGGTCGCATACCTCCTCGTTTCTTCATCTGTGCAAACTTTTTCCTATGCTTGGCTCCTGAAAATTAAAAAATTGAAAAATGTTAAACTTATCACTAAAATCAACAACTTTTGAATCTAATGGCGGACATAGCTGAATTAAAAAAAAAACAAGCTACTTTATTTCTGAAGATTAATGTTAGTTGGTAACAATAACAGTTTGATAATAAAATTATCAAATGGCAGTGTGAGCGTAAATTTAAGTGACCCTCCATGCAAAGATGACCTTGCCCGATTTACAGAGGCACCCTTGGAATCTTTACTAAATAAACAGTATATATCTTGTCCTTTTTTTAAGTTCAGCGTTTCCCATTTGTTTCCTCGCTTTTACTTTCAATAAAAATGAATTTTTAAAATTTAAATAAATTATTATATGTATTTTGTGTCTTGAATATAAAACATAAGACAAATTTAGGCCGGCTCTTCGAAATTAGTCACAAAATAGGTATTGAATATAGTTTTTTAGGTGTATTGTGTATATCTAACAACATATGACGGTATATCTTGTAAGGGAGTTTAAAGTACGCTTTTTTAACAAAGAATAATAAAATATTAATCTTAACAAATGTCAATCAACAAATGTAATCATGGTTGGAATCAATCATCCATATATATATATAGCAACTCTGCCGGGTGTTTACATAAACTAAAACTCCTTTTTTTAAAAAAATCACAATCGAATGCAAAAACCCCTTTAAAATTGATATTTGTGCTTTTATGATAAAATTTTTTAAATGCATTTATATGCTTGTATTTTTGTGAACATCCTGTGTGCGCATTTTTACCTATAGGCTCAAGGTTAAGACTACGTCTTAAAATCTAACTATGGAATCTTGAAAAGATGATATCAGCAGTTGATGCCGACCCTTGCCCAGCTCAAGAGTGTACAAATCAACTCTGTACCAACAAAAAGGGAATTTTATTGACATTAAACAGCTTTCCAAATTTGGATTTATTTTAAGGAGCTTCTAGCTGCTCCCCTACAGCAGCAACCTTTAACAGTCCTGAACCAGAAAGCTCCAGGATCAAGGATTCATCTATACCAGCTTCTAGCAGGATCCCTTAACAGTTCTGCACCAGAGAAGCTCAGGATTCTAGGATTCATCTATACCAGCTTCTAGCAGCACCCCTACAGCAGCATCCCTCAACAGTTCTGCACCAGAGAAGCTCAGGGTTCTAGGATTCATCTATACCAACTGTCCAGAAATCAACTCCCCAATTTAATAACGTCCCCATATATTCCGTAATACGTTTTCAATACATTTCAACCCCCACCATATATCATTTAATTAGACATAAGGTCTAATAATCTAGTAAAAAAGTAGGTACGTTTGAGTTAAGAAAAGCCGTCTCTGAAAGAAGTCTAGTCAGTCATAACCCTGTGTTGGAAACCCTATTTCTAACGATATTATCTAGATTCTAGAATTCTTTTACCTGTCAAATGCGAGTTAGCGCATTCCTTTGAATTCATCCGTGACCCGCAGATTGTGCATAAAAAGTCTCCGCTGAAAATTTATTTGATTAGCTAATCTAACACTATGAAAATAATTTTATTTGCTTTTTTTATTAATTTTTAGAAACCTACTTAGGTTGAACTTCCAGTAAATCTTCTGGGTTTGTTGGTTCCTCTTTTATAGTCTGCTGCACAGTTACTACCGGCAACTCCTAATTCAAAAGACAGCGATAAAATAGTCTCCATTTTGAATATCTTACCCAAAATGAAAAATATGCCATTTTTAATATCTAACCCAAATCAAATCAAATCAAATCAAATCAAATCAAATCAAATCAAATCAAATCAAATCAAATCAAATCAAATCAAATCAAATCAAATCAAATCAAATCAACTCAATTCAAATCAAATCAAATCAAATCATGAATTTTAGGGAAAGCTTTAGGCTTCACTAAGCAGCCTGGAGTTTCAAGATGAAAAATATGTCATTTTGAAGAATGAAACTAAGATGAAAAATAGGTCATTCTGAATATCTAACCCAAGATGAAAAATATACCATTTTGAAGAATGAAATAAAGATGAAATTTGCACCATATTAATTATCTAACAAAAATAAAATATAGGGAATTTTAAGTATCTAACCCAAGGAGAATTTTGGCCTGCTGAAGAAATAGTTTTTGCGTAACAACAATAATAAAGATTGTAAACAATAGCACAAATGATAAACAGACATCTGGCGCATCTCTGCAGCGTTAGATGATAGATTCACCGTATACTAACTCATGTTTGTTTACATTAGATCGCCTGCCTTTGTTGTTGTTGTTACGCAAAATCTAGTTCTTCAGCAGTCAAAAAACGTCACAGCAAAGTGTACGGGAACCCTATCGCCCCCTCCTTCTATTCAATTCTCCTTGATCTAACCTAACCCCAGATGAAATAAACGCCATTTTGATTTTTAACCAATATGTAATATACGCCATTTAGAATAAAGAAACCAAATGAAATACATGACATTAAAATAAATAAACCAAGATCAAATATTATACGCCATTGAGAATAATAAAACCAAGATCAAATATTATATGTCATTGAGAATAATAAAACCAAGATCAAATATTATACGCCATTGAGAATAATAAAACCAAGATCAAATATTATATGTCATTGAGAATAATAAAACCAAGATCAAAGATTATACGCCATTGAGAATAATAAAACCAAGATCAAAGATTATACGCCATTGAGAATAATAAAACCAAGATCAAATATTGTACGCCATTGAGAATAATAAAACCAAGATCAAATATTCTACGCCATTAAGAATAATAAAACCAAGATCAAATATTGTATGCCATTTTAGAATAATAAAACCAAGATCAAATATTATATGCCATTGAGAATAATAAAACCAAGATCAAATAAACGCCATTTTGAGTATCTGACCCAAAATAAAATAAGAGCCTTTTTGGGCCATAATGCAAAATATGCCATTTAAAATAATAAAATCAATATAAAATAACGTCATTTTGAGTGTTTAAATTCTTAAACATGGTGAAATATTGTACCTTAATTGATTTACCAGCTAACATCGCTTCTGTTTTAAGTTTAGCCAATTCAACTTGAGCCTGAAAAATAATTAACATAAAAAACCATTTTAATATCACTTGCAAATCAAATACAAAAACTAAACTTCTAATTTTTAGCCTAATATATCATGGTTTAAATAAATAATTTACCAATCGGGCAGCTTCCTTTTTTTCTTCCTCTTTCTTTAATTTTTCCATCTAAACAAACAAATTTTTTTTAGAAAAAAGTCTTTGACATTTTAAGGAACTGTCAACGTTAAAATTTGAATAAATAAATCAATTTTGGAATTTTAGATTATAACATAGATTAGTTATAATTCTTTAATTGTTTAGTAACAATAAAAACAATTGAAGAATTAAAATAATTAAAATAAGAACTGTTCTCTAGAACAAATAACGATCAGGACCTGTACAACACGTTTCTTATGCGGTTTTCCGGCCATGTGCGTTTCATACGTAGCTTGGCATGTGACCGTCAGCGAGCAGACCTCACACCGTACCGGCACTGCCTAAAACAGTAAATAGCGTTAAACAGGGTCAACAGTTTATGTACAGTGTACTTAAACTTGTACTGTAGTGAAAGCAAAGAGATGGATGAGGTGAAAGTACAAGAGTACGCAAAATAAATTGTAACGATGTTTAACAGCTTAGGAACTATTTTGTTTAGTTTGTTGAAACCAGAAGTTTCATGTGATGTCAGGGCGTACGGGGGGGGGGGGCTCATTTAATCTACATCTGCTTGCATTGCACTCACCCAAACAAAAGATTAAGATAAGAAACAAATTATATTCTGATTCACAACAATAACCTTCAAAGCTTTGTCTGATCAAGTATTGCATTAAATGTCCATGTTTCCCATTTTAAAAACTGGGTTTCTCTGCAAAAGTAACTCATGCATTTCTAGCTTCTGAAACGATGGAGCAATGAAGGTTTCAAAGGTACATCGGACATGCCACTCTATAAATGGAGGGTCACTTGAAATTACGTATGTATTCCATTTAAGTATAATTATATCATATAATAAAAAATACTTTAAAATCTCACTTTTGCTCTTAACTAAAAAAGTTTTATTAAAAAAGCTTTAATCAATACTGCTTTCAGTGTAAAACATTTATAATACAATATGTATCAATCCTATAAAATATAGATATTTTTTAAGAAACGTTTTCATCTCTATTTTTCACCCCTTGAAGCTTACACGACAGTATTAAGAGGGAGTGTATGATGAGTCCACTTAAGAAAATTACATAAATAATTTATTAACACTTGTAATATGGACGTGTGTATTATATGATAGAATAGTTTACTTGAACAAAGTAAAAATGTATCAAAATTTTTTTTAAAAAAGGGGGGTATTAAAAAGTTGATTTAAAAGTTACCGGTAAAGCATATGAAATTGTCTTCCTATCACGCAGTTTTTTGTTCTCAATATACTAATTTATGAGCTGTCAAACCACGTTACAATATATTGTGTCTACTTTTTTACTAGCCCTCCCTCTTCGTATTATCCTTGGCTGAAAGGAACTAATATTGCGTATTTTTGCGTACACTGTACATACATAAGAGCTCTGAGAAGTAAAAAAAAATGAAGATTCGGAAGAAAAGGAAAAAATTAACAGGGAAGATGGGGAAGAAAAAAATAAAAATTCTCGTAAATTCAAATTTCTTGTTGTGAAAAATGTTGATTAAATTGATCAATAAGCTTCTACAGATAGACTTGACCTACGTCAGAAGTTGTTGAAGTGTGCACCGTTGAAACCTATACCGCCAGCATGTACACTGTACACTCAGTACACAGCTATAAAACCGGTTTGAGCTCAACTACTCAGCCCTTTCAACATCTATGGCGTCAAGAGCTGAGCAGGATTCATGTTAATTGACAAAATTTGCTTTTGATCACTGAAAATGTATGAATAAAGGTTTCATACATTTTTAGGTAAGCTAATTTTGCAATTAAATCTAATTGAGCAATTTTACTAAAAAATTTGCTGAATTTTGAATAACAATTGAGGTGTAACATAACGACCAAAATTTGCTCTTGATCACTGAAAATGTATGAATTAAGGTCTCATACATTTTTAGGTAAGCTAATTTTGTAGTTGTATGAGCATTTTACTTTACATGAACAAACTTACTAAAAAGGGAAAGAATGAAAGTGTTAAGTTATTTTTTCTAAATTTGTTGAATTGATTACTAAAAATGTTGGAAAATGTTTATACCCCCTTTAATTTTTCCTTAACAGTCCCTTTATAAATACACAGAATAATTTAGAAAGCGAAAAAAAAATAAGACGAAGCAGGAAGACATCAAGAGGGCAATGGGAGGTTTTTTAGTTTGCTTTAGATTCATAAAATTTTGAGAAATATCTAAAACCTTCTTAGCTTACTTTTAATAAGCTAAAAAAAGATGGAAAATTCAAAATTTGCTCTTGATCACTGAAAATGTATGAATAATGTTTCATACACTTTTAGGTAAGCTAATTTTGTAATTTTATTTTGATGAGCATTTTATTTTACATGAACAAAACTAATGATAATTAAAATATTGATTTAAAGTTATTTGCAAAAATTGCCTATTTATTGATCACAATGTTGGAGGCATTAAAAATTACCTTTATTTACCGATAATGCGTACATAATGTAAACGGTTCATAAGTTAAAAGAAATTTTAATTTTTTCATACATTTTTTGAGTAATTAAACCATATTTAGCTATTAAAAGTTGGAAAATTAAAAGTTTGCATACTAAAAATGTATGAATAAAATAAAATATCAAACACTTTTAAATATAAGCTAATTTTCCAACTTTAACTTTGATTTTAACTTTACCCAAAAGCATTTTCTAAAAGCAAAAGTCAAGGACATGTTACGCAAAACCCTGGGGACAAAATTAATTTTTTTCATAAATTACCAACACGCAGCAAAAAATGTTAATTTTAACTTCAAGCATTTAAAAAAAATCATAATTACTAAGGGAGGTCGATTTTCCAATTTAATTTTTTAATCTAAAGTTGTGCCTCTAACCACTGAATAATGACAAGTTGTTGATTTTTAGAAATTTAGAAAATTTTTTAATCTAGGGCAAAAAAACTCGATTCTTTTGGGGGTCTCTGGCAAATTTCCACTAAAAACAATTTTTAACAGACGTTTATGATTTTAACATTTATGAATTCAGTGTTTCAAAATGGATTTTTTGGTACCAATATCGACATATGATTTTTTTTTCTGCTTGCACGCGTGATTTTATATTTACAAAAACGAGATGCGGTGCATGAATTTGAAAGTGAGAATTTTTTTACTCTTCATTTTTTTAAACTTTTTTATTATGGAAACTTTTCAGACACGCGCTGAAAAAATCTGAAGATTTTTATCAAAAAAGTGCCAAATGGTCCTAACCGTCCTACCCTTAGCTGATAGGGGTGATTATAATCAGTCAAATGTGTGACTGGAATGAATTGACTCAATAACTGCATGTTTTAGAATATCTTTAATAAATTTAAGCTTTACAAAGAGATATTAACTTTACATGAGGATATATGTTTAGTTTAGAAAATACGAAATTAATTAATCTCTTATTAGTCGATTTCAGTGTTCTCACTTGAAGTGAACCCTCATGTAAAGATAGCAATGCCTGAGATAGTTACAACGGTACCCTTGAAACTGATTAATAATGTAGAAGATAAAGCCGTTTTTTGGGGGGGCTTAAAATTGTTTTATTCTGATAACTACTTTATGTTTTTCTGCAGCAGAAATGCGCAGGTCACTTCTTAGAGAAACCACAATTGAAAATAATCAGCTTTCAAAATCATAAAATTGATAATTCATATTTTGTGAGACAAAGCTTTCAGAATGCCGTTGTAAATCTGGCATTGCCATCTTAGCATGGAGGGTCACTTAAACATTACGATTACAGTCCCTTAGAGGCTAGATCAATGAAGAGCTTGTTTCTTATAATTTTTGGTTAAACAAACAAATAAACAAACAATCAAGCAGTCACCCATCATTTATAGAAGTCAGGGCTTGTTTGTTTGTTTAAGAGCATGTGGCCATAGATATTAGATTCTTAATAAATCGATCTAATTAAAATCGGTTTCAATGAGTTTAACTATTCTCCTTATCTCTTTTTCATATAACCGTCGAACTTTTGAAATATTATAAAAAAAGAATTAGCTGAACTCATTCAAACCGATTTAAATCAGTTTCATAAATCATAAGTAGCAGATAGTTTAATAACACTTTTATCTATGCATTACGAAGAGAGATTACAGATGGAAACTTATGAGTATTATATCAACTACATAATTCAAATATAATAAATATACAAAATATAAATAATCAAACTGATTTTTGCCTCAAACTTTAATTTTCGTAAACCTTGCATCTTTTCATCTTGATGTCGTATATAACCTTTGGTATTTTAAACTAAATGATTTGAAATATTCAAGGTTTATGCCATCAAAGGCCGAGATTAAAGAATTTGTGCCGCGGCTCAAGTATGGTTGGTTCCACTTAAAATGGTATTCAACGTTTCAAGGTTTAAGTCGGCGCTCAATTAAAACCACCTTTTGGCAGATTTAAAACGCGGCTCAAATTCATTAAATTAGGACTCAGGTTGCAAAAATATATGGAAAAGAAAATTGGAGTTTAGTGCGACTTCTTATTTCAGTATTTTCATATTAGACTGTATTTACCGACAAAATAATCCTTACCTTGGGTTTATTTTCATTAATTCTTTTCCCATATCTTCCGCGGACATTATTTAGGAGAGCTTGCCCAACAGGATTCTCCCCAGCAGCATAGGAATACACGAACTAGAACACAAATATTTTATCAATATTCAGAATCAGTTTGGAATTGCACGGATTTAAAATGCGCGTACGGTTTCAATTCCAGTAAAAATATCTATTATTTAACATATTCACATAAATGACGCACAAATTAGAATTTTGCCAATTACTCCTTTAAAAAACTGTTCTGAGATTTTGAAATCTTCGGGTTCAGAGCTAAAAAAAATAAATCGGCCAAGAAGGTCAAATCAAGAGCAAAGGCCTGTCAAGTCGGCCGATGGTTCACTATTTAGTGCATAAAATTCTAGTTGAGCGTTGAGAACTTAAGGGGGAGGAGATGGTAAGAAATAATTATAGTTTGAGAAAGGGAAATTAATGTCTTTTTTTCTATATTGAGAAAGATCTAGATTTTAGGGGGAGGGAGGGAATTTTGTGTTTTTCTTAAAAAGAAAGAGTTCTAACCTCAGGTTTGGGTTCAGTTTTCTTTATCTCTGGTTGTTTATCGGCATAGACCCAAGATTCACCATCATAGAACCATTGCATCTTCCCCTTCGAGGACTCAGGAGCTGTTTCAGGACCTCCTTGAACAGTAAAAGGAGGTACTGGAGCAGCAAAAGGAGGTACTGGAGTAGCAAACGGAGGTGGACCTGGAGGAGGAGCTGGGGGATCAGGCGTTGGAGGCCGAGGAGTTGTATAGATAACAGCCTTGCTTTTAGCGGCCTGCCAGGGTAGTAGTGAAGTAGATGTGATGGGGGGAGGTGGGGGAGGAGGGGAGGTTAGATTTAAACATTGTTTTTTAGCTGGAGATGGTCCTGGAGTATCAGTAGTTGGAGGAGGAGGAGGAGGAGGTGGAGCAGAGGAGAATACAGGAGAACCTGGTAGATGGATCTCATACCATTGTTTATACCAGGCAGGGTAGGAGGGATCGGAGGGATGTGGCATCGGAGGCATTGAAAATGGGCCGCCAGGGCGGGAAGGAGGAGGGCCAGGGGGTTTAGGAGCCAGGGGGTTATGAGGAAGTCCTGAATAGTAAGAATTTCCAGGAGGAGGTCTTGGAGGTCCAGAGTTCCAATTTGAAGGTCGTTCATGTGGAGGAGGTGGTGGAGGACCTCCAGGGAACGCTGGTGGAGGCTGGTTGTACATACTGCCTCCGAGATTTAACTAAGATTAAAAAGCGTTATTATCTTATGAACTGGTTGTAAAATGACAAATAAATGCATTTTCTTTAAACATTTACTTTAGAATAAAATATGAGTATAAATCTATTTATAGTTATAAAGATTTGAAGTGGAGGCTTCCCTATCTCTGAAAATGCGTGATGAATGATGTATTATGAATGTGTTGTGTTTGTATACCTGTGTCCTGTGTAATCTAACTGTATTCTCTTCTGTAATCTCTACCAGTTCAGTTTATATCAGATTCAGAACCTGGAAATAATATGCTTAGTTCAAACTATATAAACCATGACTATCAACTTTTGCAATCTTAGGCGCAACTTTGACTTTTTTGTGACATAAAACTAGAAAAATATCATGTTAAATTAAAATCTTACGTGATTTAAACACATTACCTCTATGACTTAGAAGCTAGTGATGAAATTAAATACAACCATATACTTTATATAAATGGTATCATTAGTAATTCAGCAAAACATCGTCTCTTAATCTAGATTGTAATCTTTTATGATTAACATATTTTTGTATGATTGAATTAACTTCTTTTTTTCTGTCAAATTTTTATTAGACGTAAAACTTTTTGTTTTAGGTGTTTATTCTCAAAAAAAAAAATTAAGTGGAAATTTTACAAAATTAATACAAAACCTACATAATATTAACTATTAAAAAGACTGTATTTTCAAATGAATGTTCAAATGAGGTTTTCAGGGTACCGCAGTGAATTGGGCATTATCCTCTTCAAATGGAAGGTCACTGGAAATATTTCAACTTGGTTTTTACTCTAAAAAGAGGTCTCTTGGTTTGTTAGGCAGTTCAATTCAACATTTATGTCCGCTAAAAAGCTATGTTTTTATTTTGATAAGTTTGGTGAATTTGATGATTATCACAGTTGATAGTTTCAGGTTAAATCCTGGACCATGAATTTGAAACATTCAGTTGAAATAATACTGGTTGGATTTTTACTGCCCCTCTCTACCAAACCACAATCTTGCACCAGGAAAAATAGCAGTTATAAATGAGGCTAGGGAGCGAAGGAGGGTTTAAATATGCTTGGTGGATGACAATTAACAGATGGTCAAGTAAAAATGAAATTATATGAAATTATATTAAATCATATTAAAAAATTTGTCTAACTTAAAATCTAGATAAAATTCATATTCTCAACGTTTTAAAAAATTCAGAATTTTTTTCAGTAAAAAACATAATACATGGAAATTCTTCATTTGAACATATTTTCATGTAAAATAAACATTACTTTTGAACTACATCTATTGTAGTAAATCTAAACTATTATTGCTAGTATAGTAGTAAATCTAAACTATTACTAACTGATATATTTTAAAGAAATGTTACTGATGAATCATGGAGAGAACTCTTTCCTTTCCTAGAGACAGAAATAGAAACAAGGTTGAAATATTTCTTTAACACTTTTTTCTATAGATTTTTTTCTCAAAACTGTGCTCTCAATGCATCCAATTCTGATTAGCAAATATAAACCTTATACATTTTTTGTGTAAATAATACATTTCGAAAGCGCTAAAATTCTTCTAATCTAAAAAATTTTGAAGTTAAAATATTAAATGTCTCCGCATCAAGTTGCCAAGATAAAAGGATTATTAAATCAGAATTTGTAGCAAATAATCAGTTTTAGTAATCAGTCTTATGTCAATATATTTTGTGAAAAAAATATATGAATTTTTGTAGAAAGAGAAGAATTTGTAATGTGGAGTTAGAAGAAGGAAACTACACAGGAAATATATCATTAATAATCAACACCTTTAGATAATTACATCTGGCAGGTGCATGCTCCCGGGACCCCCCCCCCCCCCGTAACACCTTTAGATAATTACATCTAGGAGGTGCATGCTCCCGGGACCCCCCCCCCCCACGTAAAATCAAATATTTGTTACTGTGTAAAACCTTTTTTCATTCTAGGGAGGGATGGGGGGGGGGGGGTTGTCAATATATTAGGCAGTTGAATTACAAGAAAGAGAAAGATTAGTATATATTTTAGAGTTAGGTTAGGTTATGACACTTTCTGGGCCGAGCGCTGCGGTTAAAACAGACTAGGGGCCCGAGCACTGCGGATAGGACAGGCTAGGGGGCTGATTACCTCGACTAGAACAGTCTCTCTCTCTGTCTTGTAATTTAATGCGGCATGCGCGTAAATATTTTGGGCTTCTGCCATTATTTAGCGCGTAAATTCTAGTAATCACGAGAATTTTTAATGATTTACTAACAGGGATGATCAATGAGTTTGGAGAGAGGGATGGTTGGGGCGAAATGAGGTAGGAAACAATCATATTTTTAAATACAATAAAATAATTTGGATCCTGGCTACTTAAAAATATTACTTATGGAACGCTGTATGGAACTGGAAATGATTCTATTAGTCTGTTCCTTATTAACTATATCTAGATGGATTAATGGAATGCTGTATGGAACTGTAAATGAATTCTATTAATCTGTTCCTTATTAACTATATCTAGATGGATTAATGGAATGCTTTATGGAACTGGAAATGATTCTTTTAGTCTGTTCCTTATTAAATATATCTAGATGGAATAATGGAATGCTGTATGGAATTGGAAATGAATTCTATTTATCTGTTCCTTATTAACTATATCTAGATGGAATAATGGAACGCTGTATGGAACTGAAAATGAATTCTATTACACCGAAGGAGATAAATATCTGGGACAATGGAAACAAAATCTACAGCAAGGTCAGATAATTAAGAAAATAAAAAAAACACCGCTCAAATTTATGAACTCATTAAATGAATTAGACCCTTTTGTATCTAATAAATTGTCTTATTTTAAACTCCAGAACTGGAATGTATGTGAGAAAATGGAATATATGTTCTCCAATATAAGGTCTAGGGAGTCTATACTGAAGTATTTGCTGAAGAATAGAATATATATTCTCCAAAATTAAGGTCTACGGAGTCTATACTCAAGTATATGTTGAAGAATTGAGTACATATTCTCCAATATTAAGGTCTAGGGAGTCTATACTCAAGTATATGCTGAAGATTGGAGTATATATTCTCCATTATTAAGGGAGTCTATACTCCAGTATGTGCTGAAGAATTGATTATGTATTCTCCAATATTAAGAGAGGCTATACTCAAGTATATGCTGAAGATTGGAGTATATATTCTCCAATATTAAGAGAGGCTATACTCAAGTATACGTTGAAGAATGGAGTATATATTCTCAATTATTAAGATCTAGGGAGTCTATACTCCAGTATATGCTGAAGAATGGAGTATATATCCTCCAATATTAAGGGAGTCCATACTTAAGTATATGTTGAAGAATGGAGTACATATTCTCCAATATTAAGGTATAAGGAGTCTATACTCCAGTATATGCTGAAGAAAGGAGTATATATTCTCCACTATTAAGGGAGTCTAATATCCAGTATATGCTGGAGAATGGAGTATACAGATATTCTCCAATATTAAGGTCTAGGGAGTCTATACTCCAGAACTGGAGTGTATGTTGGAGAATGGATTAAAGGACTCCAAGAAGGGAATGGAACTGCTCTATATAATAATGGAAACAAGTATACAGGACAGTTTTCCCAGGGATTCAAGGTAAACAATTTAACTGGTCTCTTTAAATATTCAATCTGGTCCAACTCTTTATGCAAAGCTCAATTTGTAAATTATTTAATCGTCTTTTCTTCGAATTTTCTTAAAAAATTTATTTCTTTTAAAAAATCTAATTTCCAAGCTTTTAATTTATTCTGATATTTTTTAAATAATTTTATTCTTATCCATTCAAAACAATTTTAATTACTTCCGTTCTCTCTCTATATTTTCTACTTTCTTATAATAATTTCCACTTTTAAATCTTTAAGTCATAATAAACGGTTTCCTCCACACTAATCATCTGGGCAAGTTTGTAATATGTACATTGTACAATATCCATAACTATGTTAAAAACATCTTAAGATTTAACACAACATCATAATGTATTAAAATGAGCTTGTAAATGGTAATTAAATGATGTTTAAAAAAGTAAGTGATCTACTGTAGTAGAGAACAATCAATTTGTGAAACGAGATTTTTTTAAAATCTCATAACTTTTGGGTAATCCCAGTATATATTCTATTAATTTAGGATGGATTTGGTGTTTTTCAAGTTGTCAACGGAGATGTATATACTGGAAGATTCAAGTGAGGATTAATTCAAAAATACAATTTTTTTAGATAGAAAATTTAGTTAAGAAAAAACGAAAATATTGAAGAACTGTAAATAAATAAAAAACCTCAGCATTAATTTTAATTATCTTTATCTTCTTAATTTGTATTTTCCAATCAAAGAACTAAGGGAAGTAGAATAAAGTTTACTTTTATTTTGTTGTAACGTATAAAAAACTAATTTACTGTAAACAGTAACATAAATTGTTAATTATAAGTGAGTAATGTATAGAAAAGTATGTGCTGGCCTCAGCCATCAATGTTAACTAAATGTTTTTTGTTTACAATATAACTAGTTCTTGATCTTGTTGTAGATAATCTTGCAAGTATCTTGTCTAAATTGCAGAGGATACTAAGGTGGGTTGTGAAGTAAATAGTAAGGAAGATCGACTAGTATTACAAGAGGTCATTGGCCGCCTAATGATCTCGGTAGAAGAGTGGCAAATGGAGTTTAATGCATTAAAATGCAAAGTCTTGCATCTAGGTAAACAGAATAAAAAGTTCAGCTACACCATGGAAGGTCATGCTCCAGAAGGTCAGATTCTTGAAGTAACTAAGTGTGAAAAAGATATTGGAATGTTATAAACAAATGATCTAAAACCTTCTCTTCAATGTGCGTCAGCTTCTCAAAAGGCAAACTAGCTCTTAGGTAGAATGCCCAGGTCCTTCTCCTACAGGGACAAGTATACTTGGATCAGGCTTTACAAAGTTTATGTCCGATATCTTCTAGAGTAATGTGTTTAGGCTTTGTATTGATTTTCTTTAGAATGACCGGTTTCAAACTACTCTCACTATATAAACTGTGTTTTCTTTAATTCTTTATTCAGATGGTGTTACTTGGTAGAAAAGAGTTTGGATGTTTAAATGAATGTCATTTATTAAGAAAGAAATCAAAGTAAGTTTACATCAGCGTCCATGGTTGGTTTAAGCCTTACTGAAGCTATACTTAGGATCCAGGCATACATACGTGCGTGCGCGCAGCAATTGTACATATTATATATAGTAAAATGGGAATAGATCAAATGCCTAATTTCTAAACAGGCTTGGTCACCTTGGCTTAAATCAGATATTGAACTGCTTGAGAGTGTTCAAAAACGAGTTTTAAAGATGACTTCAGGACTCCATAGTACCTCATACCTTGATCAACTAAAGGAGGTTAACTTGACCACCTTGGAAAAAAGAAGAATAAGAGGGGATTTCATCCAGACTTGGAGGATTCTCCATAAGCATGATAATGTAAAAGAAGGTACATGGTGTACAAGGTCTGTAGACACAGCTCAGCGAGAAACAAGATTTTCGACATGCAATATGAACCTCAACTCAAAACTGTGCAATCTAGATGTTAGGAGAAACTTCTTTAACATGAGAGTTATTAAAAGATGGAACAGTTTGCCAATAGTTATTAAAAATGCCACCTCATTGATTTGTTTGAAGAATATGTATGACAAACATATTTCTTCAATGTGATAAGTGTCAGGGGCGCCGAGATCCCTGGTAAAGGTGTCAGGGGCGCCAAGATCCCTGGTTTAACTTAGTTTCAGTAGAAACAAAAAAGATATATTGACTCGCTAAAAATGTCACACAAGTGATCTCCCAGCGAAAAATATTCCAGTAATGCAGTAATCCAGTAATCCAGTAATCCAGTAATCCAGTAATGCAGTAATCCAGTAATCCAGTTCCTTTGCTGTCCTTATACGTCACAGTAGAATGTATACAAACACTATCCTCTTCTCCTTAGCCAAATCTTAACAGCTCTATCTGGGCTAGTACTGAAATGAACTATTCCAGGAGACTTAGGTGAAGTCAGTCATTTGCCTAGCCCTCGACAAGCTGATAAGCACTAGACTTATTATTATTATTAGTATTCTTATTATTATCATCAATTCCTTAGGAAAGGAATGCGAGATGGGGAAGGAATAGAATCATTTTACAATGGAGAGAAATATGTTGGAACTTACAGGGAGGATAAACAGGAAGGACAGGTAAGAAAAATTTGCATTTCAGGTTTAAAGAATAAGTTTAGTTTCTGGGCAAATCTGGAGTCCCAAACTAATAAAGAAATAAAGAAATAGAAAAATACCAAATATGATTCCTTGAAAATCTGGGTCAAGTTACCATCAAACCTTACAACTTGACAGATATTAAAACTGATGTAAGATAACCAAATCTCAGCAAGAAACATATGACCCTTTTGCCATTTCAAGTAATCTCTTCATGAAACATTGAAGTATCTCCTAAGAAAACATTTCACAGTGAGAGCACAGAACGGGTTTAAACATAGGGTTTGTCTTTACGGAGAAAAACCCTAAGAAAATTAATAGAAAGACCGCGGCCAAAGGTTCTCATAGATGAAAAGGATAATAAAAAATCCGTTATTGTTCCTAAAATTTTAAAGTAAACCGTTGGGGATCATTGATGGCACCCGAAAAATGAATGGTTACATAAAGATATAGAATACGACCACTTTAATATTTGGCCTTTGACGTTAAGTGTAATACTTTATCTAATTCTTAAACCTTTCTTAAATCCCTTTAAATTGAAGCACAAAGTTGAAAATCAAGTATTTGTTTAGGGTATTGCCTACTACTCGAATGGAAGAGTGAAGTATGTTGGTGAATGGAAGAATGGTTCCCCGGATGGAAATGGAACTTATGTAGCACTTAATGGAGATATGTACATAGGACTCTTCAGGTATCCACTAGAGTACTGTACGGAACATCCATACAGAACAGAACAGTAAAAGAATACAGTTAAGTAACGAACAGTACAGTCCAGTAAACTAAATTACTTAGAGTACATTACAATAAAGTACAGTACAGAGCAGTGCATTTTAAAAAACAGTACACTACATTAAAGTACAGTACAGTGAATAGTACGGTAGTCTACAGTACGATACAGTACAGTGATTTATTATAAACTTATGGGCCATACAAAAATTATTATGGCAAACATACTATGGCAACTGAAACTGAACCAGCTGTGTAACAGTTAGATTTAATTTTCTTGATCCCATATTAAAAAATTCTTTTGATTTGTTTATTATCAATAATTTTTCAGATCCGGAGTAGTATCCGGACCAGGAAGGATTCAAGAGGTCTCCGGAGAAATCAGGGAGGTCGGAGAAAATGAGGAAATTGATTTCAGGTTCGGTCAAAGCGTTTGAAAACAACGGTTGGTGTCTTTTTTGTGGTATCAGCATAATACAAATAAACATTAAAGGAGGACTGAGATATCTTTCTTTATCGCTTCGGAAAAGTGATTATTTTTAACTGTGGCCACTCTTGCACATATATGCTACATAGACAAAGGAAGAAATTCACAGAAAAAATAACAACTCTTTCCTAATTGTTTTTTTAACAGAGGTGTAAAGTTTAGGAACCATTGTGAATCAGACATGCTAGACAATAGAAATATCTCGTTAAATAATTTCTCCAATCGAAACTGATTTAAAACAAATTTATTTTTAGGTCTGAAAAAAGCAAAATGCTGGAAAACTTTTGGAAATTCTCGGAGTTTCTAGGTCTAAACAAATTCTTTCAAAAGTATATTGATTTTTTTACTCTTACTCTGCCATCATGGTTTGGTAAATAGAAAACAAAGTTGAAAAGAAATTCAAAGATATGGAGTTTTTTTTGGGTGCCATTCGTGTTGATAGTGTAATAAGATGTTGTATTTTAGAACTGTGAGAATTTTTTTATTTTCATTTAAAATGTGTTCACTGTTCATTGTACAGAAAATATAAAAAAATTATAATTTATCTGAACTCCGTTTTATACATGAAAATGTAGATTGGGGGACTTACATTAGCAGGTATAAAGAAAATGAGTCTTTGCCACAAACTTAAATTTTCTAATCCCTCTGTCTTTGCAACCTGATGATGTAAAAATTTAATATCTCAAACTTAGATTATGATCAAAAAGAATTCATAATTTAAAATTCTAACAACATTTGGTTGCAAGGATATAGTGATTAGAAAATCAGAGTTTGTTGTAAAGAGCCAATTACTTTGAATAAAAACGAGAAAACCTGCTCAATTCCGTTAAAAAGTTTATAAAGTTGTGGTCACTTTCATCTAGAGAAACGATCATGCGCATTGCGCCCACTGCCATTTAAATCTGTTCAAACTAAATTAAGTTTTAAAGTGGGTTTCTTATTTAAATTACGAGCTAGTTTAACGAATAGAACGATTGGTAATAATATTTCTTGAAATTAGATAATTTATTTGAATTTAACAAATACTTGATGATAAAAAAATAACTTACCTTAGAAGTCAAACTTCAAAACTCCAAAGCACATATTATTCTGCAAAACATAAAATTATTTTCATTGTATAAAAATATCTAAAATTATGCAAATTGTAAATTTCTTGTATCACAATGATGTTTATAAAAAATAAAGTTCAGATTGAACTTATACTGAGATTTTTACCATATTCACCAAGCAAACTCAAAAATGATAAAATGTAACTTTTAAATATTGCTAGGCTGTCAGTAATCACTTTAATGATCGTATAAACATTGCTAACTTCTATTACGGACAAAAAACTAAAAATTAAAAAATAACAACACTGAAAGAATAAATATTTTGAGATTCTCAGTTTATAAATGTACAATACAACAAAAACATTGTTCAAGGAAGGTAGATTAATAAATTAGATTTCACACTCACGGCAGTTTAGACATCCCCTTGGTCTGCCCGTCCTCCGGCAATCACAGAGACACGCCCCATCTCTCCTAGACCTCCACCTGGTCCATCACCCCCAGGCAATTACAGAGACACGCAGACGCCCCTCCTCTCCTAGACCTCCACCTGGTTCGCCCAACCCCAGGCAATCACAAGAACACGCCCCTCCTCTCCTAGACCTCCACCTGGTCCGCCCACCCCCAGGCAATCACAGAAACACGCCCCTCCTCTCGTGCCTTTTCTGGAGGCATCTGAAGGATACCATGCCTCCATAGTACATTAATATCCCGTCCAAACACATACACGGACCCATTTGGCTGTGGGCTGGAGATAATCGTCTTTGTTTTAGCGTGCTCAAATGCCGCGTCACGTTCTAAACCAAAAGAAACCGCAACGGTTAAGTTCGACTGCTTAGCTTTTTCCTCTGAAAGTAAAAACATAAGTAGGTACTACAGTGTAACTTTAAAGCGAAGAATAAAAAGAAACTTTAGAAAATGAAATATTTTAGCTTAGAGAAGTTATCATAATTATTATTTTTACCAAAATCAAATCAAATCATTTTTTTAGGGACGTCCTACACCCACACACCAAAATTGAAGTGACTATACTAAATCAATAATGAAGTGAGGTCTTACGATTTGTAGTTTTGCTAATTTCCATCTGGCTATTCCAAAGACTCTACAAGGAATTTTTAAGAGGTAAATCGTTATTGTTATTTTGCTAGTGTCATTAAATACGCGCGAAATTACTTAACGATCTACAACGGACATCCGACGTTATTGCCATACCGCCAATCAACCTACAGTCAAAGAATCATGTCCTGACGGCAATGATTCGTTGATCTCCAGGGTCGAGCTCCAGCCACTTACCCATGTCCACTTGGGTCTCATGGATCATATCAGGTTTGATTTTTTTTAGGACTCAGTGTGTATGCCAGATATGTAAGGAGGCCTACAAATGCTTTAAATAGCATTTTTGAACAGTACACACCTCTGTTCGAGAGAAAGCGAAGTGATTCAAAAATCAAAAAAAAATGTAAAATTTAAAAAATCAAATGAAACCTTTGATGGCTGCAGCGTCGTGATGAAAAGGTTTCCATTCTGAAGAATTTCTATACCAGTTTAATCGGGTAGCCTAAATAATGTTGGCATTAAAAATATCTTCCGCTATAAATTCTGCAATTTTTTTATAATTAAGAGAAAGATAATGGATCTTTTATTTAACCTTGATATCCATGTTGAAATAGTCTGCAATCTTGTCTAGAACCATGTGGAAGGTAGGACAGTGTCTAAAATCAAGATAATCACAAATAATGCACTATTCATTTGCTGATTTTGTAAAATATATATTGGATTTATTTCTTACTTTTTCCAGTTTGTCTGGTCATTTGCTATCAAATGGCTGTCTCCATGCCAGGAAGCCCAGATCTGGTGTTCAGTTAAACCAGATTCTGAGAGTTCATGCATCAACTGAAACCAAACCAAACCTTGAAACAGGTTTATTTTGCAAATAACAGATATCAAATTCCATGTTACATAGTAAAATATCAATTTGTTACATCAGTAATCAAGTTTACGATATTATGTCTAAATGAAATTGAACAAAAAGTTTGTAACTGTGTGTGTATACATTCATGGTTGGTTTGGTTCCTTGTTGTACAAATATAGATCTGCAGGTTTACAGAATAGGTCAGATACAAGGAGTACATCTCTAGTCTGTACTTCACGATTATACCTAGTACATTTATTGATTTATTTAAACAAAATTGTTGGGGTCATTCCTGGCCCCCTCCCAGTACTTTATAGTTCATCAGCATTTATATATATATTCTGTTTAAGTAAGTAAGTAATTAAAAAATTATTTATTTATGAAATGTAACAAAAAACATACAAAATAAAGTGTTTCAGGAGAAAATATTTTAAAACCTCTATAAGTAGAGGTTGTGGGAATATATTCCCCCAATTCTAAAAAAATATAAAAATAGAAATAAACGGAAAAGGAAAGGAAAGGATAAGGAAAGTTACATATTTATTGTTCACACTATATTTAATATAAATTAGTGGTGGATTGTTAGTATTTTTCGACGATGAACTAACAACTTTTAGAAATAAAAATTATAGATTTATTTGTAATGTTAAAAAAGAGTAAAAAAAAGGCTTTATGGAATGTGAAAGAGATATAGGTTCTATGAAAAACGGGTATTTTAAAGCATCTTTTTAATTCGCGCTGATTTTTGACATCCTTTATGTTTGATTATATATTTTACTCTTTTTAATCTTTTTATTCTTTTCAATGTAAAGTCGTCTTTGGTTTCTTCAATTTTTTTGCAAACATAGCATGTGTTAGAATAAAAACAATTATTCTGCTGATAAAAATCTTCTATTAAATTCTGTTTAAAATTCGAAATAAGATTGATATTTAAAAGCTTAGAAAAGTGTCGTTTATTTTCATACCATATTTTAGGAAAAGAAGCCCCATATTGAGCAACCCAGACTGAACTTTATGTGTTCAATGATTTAGACTCAAAAATAGATTAAGTTAAGGAAGTACCGAGCCAATCTCTAGGTAACTGTAGCAGTTTTTCCAGTATAGAACATATACAGACAAGGGGCGTATACAGGAACTAGTCCAGGGGGCTTTAACTTTTTCCAGGGGGGGGGGGGCATAGAAATCCCCTTGGAGATAATTTTTCACTTCTCCTGGGGGAGGGGGGCGGGCATAGCCTTCATAACCTATCCCCTGTGTACGCCTCTGATACTGACTTGAGAAGGCAAATCGGAACAGTGCACATTGTACAATTTACACTGTACAGTGTACAGCATGAATTAAGCACATGTACATAACAATACTTTAACCCCTGATCAACTGTTACCTAACTAATCCGGCCGGAACAGCAATTATCCTCATCTGTGAAGGTTCATGGGAAGGAGTGAAGTTTTCAGTATTCTTCTTAGGTTTTGTAGATTTTTCCTCTCGTCCCAGTAATCTTTCTCTTCTATCCTCCTCATAGTTGGTCCTCTTTTCCAACCGGTTCCTTAACACCCAAGTTTGAGTTAAAAGGAATAAATGTTACGTACAATTTGTTAAAAGGGAACGCTTTTAGCAATTATTCCAAAACCGTCATTCTGTGAAAGTCAAAGCCAAATCCTCAAAACTTAAATGTGTACACTGTACCAACATGTAGACTGTAGACTGCAGAGAAAGATGAGTTAGTTAGTTATTGCTTATACTCTGTAATTGGAAATTTTACTTTTATGATAAAAGTACCCGAATCCACAGGAATTATCAGTTACCCAACCTTCACCCATCATAGGTATTAAATCAAGATTGAGTTGTTACCGTAAATCCTCTGGTGAAGCTTGATTGATCCTATGCCGTAGATCATCATCTCCTATCCCTCCTCCACCCCTGCCCCAACCTCCACCTCTACCCCCTCTACTCCAACCTCCTTGAACCCTCCCTCCCCGTCCTCTTTTTATCCGGCCTCTACCCAACCGCATCCCATCCATCAAGTCCTCAATGCCGGCCATTTTCTTCTGGAAAATTAACGAGATATATTGTCTTGCGCGCGCTTCTCTTTGCCGCGTAGAATTGCCTTCTTGAATAGATCCAGGTACAGCCGAGTACTGGGGATAGAGTCATCATTCCCTGGCAGAAATAAAAATTTTTATTATCATTGTTTTACAAAGCGGTAAATTTCAAAGAACGGTCTGTAATGTATATTTTTCGTTTTCGATAAAAAAAGGATCTTTTTACTCCAATAAAATCTTTTTCTACAAAACATACCATATTGCTATTGGATCGAAAACTTAAAAAAATCTTCACATTCATAAAACGATATTCAATGGTTTTATGAGAAATATTTTTTGGGCAACTTGTAAAAATTTACGATATTAAACCTTGTTAATTTTAGATTTACGTTGCAAAAATAAACAATTTGACAAAAGAAATCCTTCTTTTTGTTTTGAAATAAAGAAAAACATTTTTAAAAGCTATATTTAGAATATTAATTTTACCTGGGACTGGATAGGTTATAAGATTAGGATTACAATCAGTATCCACGATTCCTATAAAAAATGTTTTTCATAAATTAATATAAATTCACGACAGAAAAAGAATAAGAATTTAAAAGAATAATTGCTGATTATCCAATTTTTGATATGATTTAATGTTACTTCTTTATATTATCTAACAACATTTAGTGTGTTTTCATATTATTTTTATTTTCTAACAATCAGAAAAAAATTAATTCTCGAAATGAACAATTTACTGACCTACTGTTGGAATACCAACTTTAGCCGAGTCTAGGATAGCTCTATGTTCAGCATACTGCTCAGATCCTCGACAGTGCAGAATAATTACTAAAAATGAAAGAATAAAGGAACTGAATACTCGCCACTTATTTTTAAAACCTTTTATCTTTGCAACCTAATATTGTAGAGACCTTCGATATTTCGAACTTTGCATTCTGTTAAATCTAATTGTCTAAGTCGTAAATATCTATGATTTACACCATCAGGTTACACCGATATCAGTTATTCCTATTCTAGTATGACAGAAAGTGCATAAAAAAGTAGTTATCTTTAACTAGTTCAACTTTTCGATATTTTTTATTCAATCTATAGTCACTTTAATTTTCGTAGAACATAATAAAAAAAGGAGTAAAATGATAATGGCTTGGTAACCCAGAATTAAAAATTGTTAAACCAAGCTCAGAACATTACCGCTTTTCTACCAAGCTCCCCAAACAAAATTGTGGCATACTCAGAAATTTGCCCGGGGGGAGGGGCTTAATTTTTTTCCAAAGGGGTTGCTCAGCTCCCTTATATAAAATAAATACAGTTACCTAGATCTGGTAGTCGCACCTCCTGTCCAAATTTAAGCGTAGAGGCGGTGAATGTATCAGTAGACCACTGTCGAGTAAAACTATATTCTCCACACTCTAACAAACCAAAACAAATTTCCAAACCAAATATATCAAAACTATATATTTCCAAACCAGATATACCAAATATATCAAAACTATATATTTCCAAACCAGATATATAAAAAATATATATTTTCAGACCAAATGTAACAAAACCATGTTTTTCCAAACCAGATGTATCAAAAAAAATATTTTTAAACCAAACATATCAAAACCATATATTTTTGCAAACCAGATATATCAAAAATATATATTTTCAAACCAGATATATCAAAACCATATATTTCCAAACCAGATGTATCAAAATATATATTTTTAAACCAAACATATCAAAACCATATATTTGCAAACCAGATATATCAAAAATATATATTTCCAAACCAGATATATCAAAAATATGTATTTTCAGACCAAGTGTTACAAAACCATGTTTTTCCAAAACAAATATAACAAAACCGTAAATAGCTATTCCAAATATATTAAGACTATCTATTTCCACCCCAAATATTTCAAAACCATAGATTTTCATATCAAACATATATCTATACCAAATATAACAAAACCGTAACAAAAATATCCTAACAAAATATATCCTTATCAAATGTAACCAAACCTTATATTCAAACCATTGAATATCATAAACTAAAATTTTTAAAAACTAAAGATAACCACACCATATGTATTATGCATAATGAAATCTGCATATTAAATCAATTACAGTCTAACAAACCCAAATCATATTAAAATAAGGTTCTCAGGGCACCCTATGCAACTCCCCAAACCCCACGTGACTATTTTAAATAAGATTGTGATGGATTATCATTTTGTTCTTAAAAATAAGTCTTTTATTACTTACAAGCTAAAGTGCCAGGCGTTGCCCGTGAAATTTTTTTTTAAAAATTATTTAAAATTATTTTTTAACTTATTGCACCTCCCAGGCTACCCATTCGGTCCAGCCGTTTGGCCGACCAGAGGGAACATTATCATATAGATTGAACTGAATTGTACAAACAAATTAAGCAGTTTTAAACGTCGTAGTAAAAATGTAAAAACCCCCATTGCAAGTATTTTGGATTTGCACACCTAGTCTATGTTAAAGCAATAGTCTTGAGGATTCCAAAATGCTATGTCTGTGCCCCAGATCTTTTCTTTGAAGTAAATTTTAATCAGGGAGAACCTTGATGTATAATGTGTATAGTGTATAGTTTATATAATGTATATAATGAAAAAAAAAATGAATAAATGTATGATAATTAGTATTGGTTCCTATTGCTGCTTTATCAACCATATGAATAAGCTGAGGTTGACGACAAACAAATAATATCAACCCGTTTCTAGTCAACCATCTTTTCAATCAATCAGTTTATATATCATTCACCAAGAAGCCATTAACTAATTAATAAATAAAGTAATTAACTAATTATTGAAATAATGAATTATTATAAAAACAAATGAATATAAGAATAAAAAAATGAAAAAATTAATAAGAGGAAGAATGAATGAACAAATGAATAAGAGGATAAATGAATGAATGAGAGGATGAAAGGATGAATAAATGGATGAAAGGATGAATAAATGGACGAAAGGATGAATAAATGAATGAATGAGTAAAATGAAAGGACGAGTGAAAGGAGAGGATGAATGAATGAATGTATTCTATGTGTATGAGAAAAGAGTGGATAAAGGAATGTTCAAAACAAATAATTGACTGAGAAGTGGGTTCCCTGTGTGCTATATGTGTATGAGTAAAGATAGAGTGGTTAAAAGAATGTTCATAACAAATAATTGACTGATAAGTAAGTTCCCTGTATGCTATATGAGTACAGATAGGGTGGATAAAGGAATGTTCAAAACAAATAATTGACTGAGAAGTGGGTTCCCTGTGTGCTATATGTGTATGAGTAAAGATAAGGTGGATAAATGAATGTTTAAAGCAAATAATTGGCTGAAAAGTGGGTTCCCTGTATGCTATATGTGTATGAGTAAAGATAGAGTGGATAAAGGAATATTTAAAACAATTAATTGAGTGAAAAGTGGGTTCCCTGTATGCTATATGTGCAGTAAAGTTTAAAGCTTGTCTCAACAGTAATGTTGTTTGATCCAAATCAATTATATTCTGTCCAAACCTAAACAAATAAATTTAACAAAGTAAACAAGACCAATGAAATAATTAGTCGTAAAGGTTTGCACGTTGCAAAAATGTTTTTAAGGGGGGGGGGTATTTTGAGATTAAAAGTTGTTTTTAAATTTACTAAATAACTAAATTTCTACCACTTTATTTATTGACATGTCATTGTTTACCCAATATCAACAAACAAATTAAAATACTTTTGTAAACAAACAGAATTACTTACAAAGAATGAGACTTTTCAGACGACCTACATTATTTCAGTTTGACGACCTGAAGGTTAAATTTGCCTTTCTGCTTTTAATATTTACTTTAACAGGTAGACTCAATGATTTGAAAGTAAAAGAAACACAAGGAATCATGAGGTCTGATCCTATGTGGGTAACTCTGTATATTTACTGTATTAAACAACAACTACCTTGTGCCGAATATGAATTGATTCATTCTAGGATCCATGGCTGTTTCCTTGTGTCCTAGATGTACCCTTGCATCAAATAGATCCTAATCCAAGGGGAATCATGGTTCAATCCAATACAAAACATTAAGAAACAGTTCAGTTACAAAGTACATAATAGTACATTACATGAGTACAGAGTGGAGTACAGTATGGTGCATTACCGCCAAGTATAGAAAAGAGAAGACTGTGCACTGTACAATTCAAATAATACAGTACAGTGAAGGTGTACAGGCTTGTAAATTACAATGCAGCACAGTTAGTCCGGTTTAACACAGTACAGATTGAGTCAAAAATGAAGAAAAAAGAGATATTTTTTATATTTATCTTAAACTTTTATGAATATTTTTAAAATTTATTTTCTTCTTCTCAAATTATTGATGGAAAATAAAATTTTGTTAAAAAATGATCAAATCCATATTCTTTCCTTGACAGTAAATAGTTTGTTGACTCCGAAATAATCCTGATGCTTGAGAGAATCCTCTTCTTTAACCTCAAGCCTCCGAGGCTCATGGAAAACCTCCGCGGACAGCTGTCTGATAGAACCCTTCGGTAATCGGAGCAGTAGCTTAGAGAACTGTAACATTTTTATCTGAAATAAGGTTCATTTTTATATCTTCAAGTTGATAGTAGTATATATACAGTGAGGCCCATACATCTCATCTGTGTAATATGAAGACGACATTTAACCAATCTTTTTGTATCTGATGTTATAAAGCAATTAGTTTTACCAATAGCTTAAAATTCAAATAATATAGTGACAGGGGTTGTTCACACTAGACACTCACAATTCACAGCTGCTGTGTTTCATGTTGATTGGACTATCTAGATTATATAATTTTAGTCGTCTTCCCTATTCCAAATCACTGTATTAGAAAGAATGAACAGTTTATCTAAATGTTTTGGCTTGATAATGCATTTCACAGACAGTAGATTTCGAGCATTTACACATTCCACGGCAACCAGAAGCAGATCCTTTAGCAAGCTTCTTCAATACATTCTCCTCCTCAGTTCCCTGAATATATCGTTGTCGTTGTCGTTGTCGTTGTCATTATCATTTTCATTATCATTATCATTCATTATCATTAACACTATCAATATCAATATCAATATCAATATCAATATCAATATCATTATCATTGTCATTGTCATTGTCATTATCATTATCATTATCATTATCATTCATTATCATTAACATTATCAATATCAATATCAATATCAATATCAATATCAATATCAATATCAATATCAATATCAATATCAATATCATCATTATTATCATTATCATTATCATTATCATTATCATTATCATTATCATTATCATTATCATTATCATTATCATTATCAATATCAATATCATTATCATCATTATCATTATCATTCATTATCATTAACATTATCAATATCATTATCAATATCATTATCATCATCATCATCATTATCATTATCATTATCATTGTCATTGTCATTGTCATTGTCATTGTCATTGTCATTGTCATTATCATTATCATTATCATTATCATTATCATTATCATTATCATTATCATTATCATCATTATCAATATCATTATCATCATTATCATTATCATAATCATTATCTACCTCTGCAGCAGTAGGTTGGAAAATACTGGTACTGGTTGTGAAGTCAAGTTTAGAATCCTGAGCTTGATATGTCTTCGTGGGATCATACGGCTCCCATCTTGAACAAAATCACATTTAACGAAAAAATATTTTATTTTAGATTAAGATTTGTATGTTTTTAATGATACTATTAAGGAGATATTGATGAGAGCAAAAGATTTGAAATCCTAATATTTACGTACCAGAT
The DNA here is from genome assembly GCF_000591075.1 of Eurytemora carolleeae. Taxonomy (NCBI): domain Eukaryota; kingdom Metazoa; phylum Arthropoda; class Copepoda; order Calanoida; family Temoridae; genus Eurytemora; species Eurytemora carolleeae. The sequence continues at coordinate 85,385 of NW_019396476.1, read as the reverse complement.
ATCATTAAATAAATAATTCCTTTAAAACTTGTGTTCTAATGATTTAGTTCACAGCCGTACATAATAAAATCAAGAAAAATTAACAAAAAACACGATTTCACACTGAAACATTGATAAATATCTGTACTAAATTGTGCTATATTGTACTGCACTGCACACTGTGCTGTACACTGTACTGTACACTGTACTGTACACTGTACTGTACACTGTACTGTACACTGTACTGTACACCGTACTGTACACTGTACTGTACACTGTACTGCACTGCACTGCACTGCACCGCATTGCACTGTACTGTACCTAGATGCCGGGAAAATATGTTTGTTTCTTTCATACCAGGACCTCAGAACAACCTTTCCAGCATGAGATTCATCCTAATAATTTTCATCCTTTAATTCATCTTTTTATTCATAAACATTGTTATTTTTACCCAAAATAATCTTTTTTATAATTCAATCTTTTAAAGATCTAATGAATTTAAAATTTAAACAATTAATAAGTATAAAAATAAAAAATAATTTAAGACAACTTCTTTTTTATCTCATATTTTTTTTGAAAAACTAACACAAAACTTCACTTTACTATTCATCGTTTCGGAGTCAAACATACATTTTCAATGGTAGCATCATGTCGCAGTCGAATATACAATCTTTCTGGTAGCATTGTGTCATAGTAGAACAAACCTTTCCTAAGGTAGCATCGTGTGACTGTCGAACATAACTATTCTATCTTAGCATCGTGTCGTGTCATTGTAGAATATGTACCTTTTCTATGGTAGCACATTATATAGTATCGGAGTCGAACCTACCTTTTCTATGGTAGCATCGTGTCGCAGTCGAACCTACCTTTTCTATGGAAGCATCGTGTCGCAGTCGAACCTACCTTTTCTATGGTAGCATCGTGTCGCAGTCGAACTTACCTTTTCTATGGAAGCATCGTGTCGCAGTCGAACCTACCTTTTCTATGGAAGCATCGTGTCGCAGTCGAACGTCGTCGTAGACGTCGAATTGGAACAATGGTCCAGTCTTACCTCTGGCTCGGGATACAATAAAATCCTGCAAAAGTTCAATAAAAAGTTCAATAATCTGCGAGTCTAGAAATTTCAATTTTATTTAGTAAATTAGTAAAATTAGTAAATTAAATTTGACGTTTAATTAAAATCTCATATGTTTTCATTGAAAGTTGAGAAAAACAAAAAATAAGTAACTAAAAATTTACATTATCATAATTGTACGTAAAATCAAATAAGAGGAGCTACGAGGTCATAAAGATAGTTCAGAAAAAAATTGACCTTTGTCTTCATGGATTCTATTTGATCATCTGATAAGGAAAACTATTTGTCTTGCTTGTGTAAATGAATGCCGCGTAAATAAAAGACGATGATGTAAACGTACGTAGAATGTGTTATGCTGTGGAATGATGAGATCCTCTTTAACGAACATAAGTTGGTCAGCTGATGCTATCTTTAGTTCAGGGTACTCTCCACGGATGGATTCCAAAACCTTCAAATCAAATCATTATTAGTTTAGTTTCATAATAAACATATGTCGTAAGTCGGATATTGCTGTAGGTCAGACATTCCGTAGAGGGGATGTTGCGTATCAACAATGTGACATTAGCGTTTAGTTCTTATTGTGAGCGTAATAATTTACAAGTTTCAGATCAGCTAATTCTACTGAACAGGGTTCGCAGAAAACTTTCCTAATATATTTTCTCTGTGAAGGAACTTTGAATATTAAGTTCGGAATATTCACCACGGATACATTCCAAAACCATTGTTTAGTCCTAATTGTGAGCGCAGTTCAAGGTTTCAGTTCAGGGTTTGCTAACTTTACTTCATTTGAATGAATATTGAAGATTTGACGAACTCCAGTCGCGAGGTTCATGTAAAGATTTCTACAGAAAATAAACGAGGAAAAATTGGTTGAGATGTTCTAGACAAACGAAGACATCATTCATCCTATTTTCTCTAAGGTTACGTGACGCAGAGAAAATGAGCTTTAGCCACAAAAAGTATTTTTTTAATTCCTGTATTGTAGACCTTAGATATTTCAAATTATAAATTTTGTTACTATTAAAGAATTTAAGTTTAAAATATTAAAGGTTAACACCATTAAGTTTCAAAGGTATAAGGATTAGAACATTTGAGTGTGTAACAAAATCTCAGTTTCTTTCCAAGATAAGAGTTTTTAACTAACCTTACAAAGGAATTGATAAATAGTATTTCCTTTTTTAGAAAATATAGTTTTCCTGTGTCCAGAACCATCCCAGTAACTATAGGTTATCTCAACCTGCAAACAAAACATTAATTTAAATTAGAATGTTAGGGTCGTCTTACTAATAATATAAAAGTTAAAATCTTATAGTGTTATCATATGCCAGCTATGCTACATAAAAAACATATTTTAACTTTAAAGGAGAAAGGTAAAAAAAATTTTAAATATTAAATGAATCAAAACATTTAAAAAAAAATTTGTTGATTTGACAAGATTGATAATTCCGAGGTCAAAACTTTCTTGTTTAAAATCAATTCCTTTTGTCGTGTGAGAAGATTAATATCGAGTACAGACTTTACAGATCACTTAATGTTTTGTACCTCCTCCTCCTTTATCTGTTTCTGCTTGGACTCCCACTGCTGTCTCAACTCCTCTCTCAACCTGTTCTCCTGAATCATCAAGTACAGTACAGTTTGTTTACAAACAATGGCGTCATTCAACAATAACTGGAGTACAATTCAACATAGACTTAAGTATTAAAGGAACCATGATGTCCTTCCAAAGCCAGAATTATGTTTTCTATTGCAATAATCTTTTCCTCCGTGAATGGGACTGTAGTCGTTATTTCAAGTGACCTTCCATTTAAAGAGTTTCAAATTCGTTTCACAACAGTACCCTTGAAATCTATATCTCAGTATATTTAGAAATTCTGACAATGTTCTTCATTGTCTCTGCAGGGTAAATCCGGTTACAATTAATGTTTTAAGAGAAAAATAGAAAAAATATTCAGCTAAAAAAAGGATATCTCATTCATCCTAGATTAGACAAAGGTTTAAGGTTGCAAATTTAAAATGCCAATCTATAAATGAAGGATCAATTGAAATTACGTTGACAGATAGTCATCACTTGACATTACGTGACAGATAGTCATCACTTGAAATTACGTGACAGATAGTCATCACTTGAAACTACGTTGACGGATAGTCATCACTTGAAATTACGTTGACAGATAGTCATCACTTGAAATTACGTTGACAGATAGTCATCACTTGAAATTACGTTGACAGATAGTCATCACTTGAAATTACGTTGACAGATAGTCATCACTTGAAATTACGTTGACAGATAGTCATCACTTGANCATCTTCTCCCTTTCCGTACCTCGTCGTCCCTATCCCTGTCTGGAAGAAATGTTGTATCAACATCAGGATTCATGCCAAACCTTTTCTTCTTCGGAGGAGAATCTTCTTCATTTTCTTCTTCTAAACAGTTTTTAATAAATATTTTTTATTAATAAAATGTACTGATTAAAGTATCAAAGTATCAAAATCTAAGAAAGTACTTAAAGACCAAAAAAGCTCTATTTGAATAAAGATGAACTTGGACCACAGAACTTTTTTGGGTGAAATATATTTTTTGATTTGATTTTGATTTTTTGATTTGATGAATTATTTAATGTTTACCTTCTTCTTCCTCTTCGTCGACGAAAGAAAGAGCTTTTAGTTTCTTTCTCTCTTTCTCTTTCTTCTTTTCTGTTTTTAAGAGGTTCAGAATTATTTATACAAAAACAAAATTCTTCCTATACAAAACCAAGGGAGTTCTTTCTCAAGATTTTCTAATCATTGTGCTTTAGCAACCAGATGGTTCAAGGTTAAAAAGATGTAGAGATTTGAAAATCGGAGTTTGAGAAGAATATTTAGTTTTTTGGCGAAATTAAAAGGCTATGAAAATTTTGCCAAGAAACTTCTGTTATAATAAAAGTGAAAAGCTGGAAAAGTAATTAAGGTTTTTGGTTCTAAACCCATTCCTTTTTCTCTAATTTTATCCTGCTGTTCTTTAATCTTATCCTTCTCTTTCTTTACTAATCTCTTCTCACGTTCCAACATTGCTCTCTCCTGCACATCAAATTTTATAAGATTTTAAACTCTGTTAATAAAAACTAAAATTATTCAGATTTTCAAATGTACTTTTTTTTGCTTCTTTGAAATTGAAATCAAAAGCAATTAGGGCGTTGTTAAACTTTTTCTTTTCTTCCATGCCCCCCCCCCCATCACAGCTTTTTCTTTCTACACACCTTCCCCTATTTCAAATACAAAAACGGATTTTGAAAGAAAATATCATAAAATTTCCTGAGTCTGTTTCATCTGGTCTATGGTGACGAGTCCGATCTAAACAAAAAGATTTTTTTTTTAAATTCTCAGATTTTTTATAAATGAAGATTTTTTTGAAGGACTAGGTTTAAAAAAGGGTAATATTAGGGGTTAAAAAGGATTGAAGTGAAGATAAACTAGAATTAAACTTCTAGGATTGATGTGAAGATAAACTAGAATTAAACTTCTAGGATTGAAGTGAAGATAAACTAGGATTAAACTTCAAGGATTACAGTGAAGATAAACTAGGATTAAACTTCAAGGATTACAGTCAAGATAAACTAGAATTAAACTGATAGGATTACAGTGAAGATCAACTAGGATTAAATTTTTAGGATTGAAGTGAAGATAAACTAGGATTTAACTGATAGGATTACAGTGAAGATAAACTAGAATCAAAGTGGATTAGGTTTATACAACTAGGATTCAATTTTTAGGATTAAACTGTTAACTGACCGTGCTAGCTTTAATCTCATTCTCCACCGCGTCAAAATGTGCAGAGAACTTGTTTTCTATCTTATCCACCTATTTGAAATAAATTTGTTATACAGAATGTTATACAGAAATGTTATACAGAATATATAGTATAGTATACAGAATCCAAATATATAGTATAGTATACAGAATCCAAATATATAGTATAGTAGACAGAATCCAAATATATAGTATAGTATACAGAATCAGAATCATTATTTTGTTCATTTAGTTCACTTCATTTTTCTTCATGTTCATTATTTCTAATATTGTGATTTTTATCCGTAGTTATCTTTTTTAATTTTATTATACTCAATTTGTTTAAGTTGTGCTTTTTTGTTATTCTTTTAAGTTTTGAAATTATTTATGACATATTTTAGTTTTCCAAATTTGTTTTGTAACATATTAATGATTGTATTTACATGGAACTTTTTGCAAAAAAATCAGTTTTGTCCAAAACTATATCAACAATACTGAATAATCGCCTCAGACTCAAATTTTCTGTCCCCATTTCTTTGAAATAGTTCATTTTCTCCTACCTTGAGACTGTCAGACAACTTCTTCTTCCTGAACTCGGCATCTTCCATCTCCCTCTCACGGGCCTAGAATATTTTACTGTATTTCTAAAGGGACTGTAAACGTAGTTTCAAGAGAACTTCCATTTAAAGAATTTCAATGGTACCCTTTAAACCTTTACTGAAACAAGGATGACGGACTTTTCTTTATTTACCTACAGAAACTACAGAAACCTTAGTAATTAACATATTGTTTTAAATTAAATTGCAAATCCCTGTGAACTAAATTGAGAAACCAGTGACCGAATTTAAAGAATTTGAGCCGCGGTTTAAATCTGCCAAAACCCGGGTTAAATTAAGCGCCGGCTTAAATCTTGAAATCTTGATACAATTTTAAGTGGAACCAACTATATTTAAGCCACGGCTTAAATTTTAACCGCCGTTCAAATTCTTTAAATTCGGCCTCAGTTTTTCATAGAGATCTTAACAATTTTTAAACCAAGTTAATAACATTCTTCTGGTTCTTACATCTAACAATACACCCAGTCAAAATTTAAGGCAAAAGAAAATTTAATGAGTTATGATCGGAAATACAAACAGAGATTTCTACTTTAATACATATTGTATAAAGATTTCAAATTCCAATATTAGAAAAAAATAGGTTTGCTGGTAGTGGTTTACCAGTTAAACAATATGCCAAAATTGTTGAATCTGAATCTTTAAAGTTGTTAAAGGAGTTTAAGAATGGTTAACGATAGATACGTTGGACGTGTCAAGAATGGTAAAATAATATTTCCAGCTACGCTTAACTACAAAGCGATACCAAATCAGTGTAGCAATACTTTTTTTTCACGGGCAACACCAGGCCCTTCACCTAGTTCTTAATAAATCAATTGAATATGAGACTCCAATTTGAGTCTTGAAGGAACTGTAAACTTAATTTTTATTTTTATTTCTGTGAATTTCTCTATTGTTTCTTCTAAACAAGAAGAATTGTGATCTTATCTTTAATCCTTAATTTAAAATGAAAATGATCAGTTCGTTAATAAAATAGTACCGGGATGAATGTTACAGAACCATTATAATTTGCTAAAAAAATTCAAAACATTCTAAAAATTATTAAAAAATGGAATATAAAACATTTAATAATATATTATGCGTAGGAAGAAAGTGTAATAATAATATATTATACATGTATAATGTATTTTCATTATTATTATTAAAATTTAACCTACAGTCAAAGAATCATGTCCTGTAGCCACATCTTTATCCAATAGAGCTTTAAAATCTTTTATATTTATTTACATCTTACAAATACAACTAAGTATAAATACTAAATATGAAATAAATTTGTGATAAATCTTTTCCCCCTAATTCTCTGATTACTAGCATACTCTCCAAAAATAAACCCAAACCTAGGGAATTACCGCTTTCCGTGAATATATTCCCCTTGTCATGATATAAAGTTTTGAACACATTTTTACTTTTCGTAAAAAATAGATTTTGAATTTTTCAGCAATTGAAAACTAACCTCCCTCCCTCATAAAAGGATTAAATTGTAATAAATTTAAACCCCCGTCAAACCTTGCCAAGCCTAACGGCCCTAAGTCCATCAGCTGCTTGTCCTCCATATGCCGCCATTTTGTTTTTATCTGAAACACACGTGGAAACTTACACAAGCTCGCGAGTAGAATAGAAAATATAAAAGCTCAACATTCAATATAAATATCTGCAATCATAATACAAACTTTCAGCAGGAGAATATTCATCAACAAGGATTTACAAATGGAAATAGAGATTTTCAAGAATTCTTCAAAATATGCTTTTCAAAGCAAGAAAAGATAACATGTGAAAAGCTAGAATCTATAAATCGAAAATTAGGCATTCTGGCTGCGTAATAAAACTTTAAATGAAATATAAGATGGCTTTTTGAGTTTGATGAATAAAAAGTAATTAGAACAACATAAATTATCACAAATATCACACAGTATTCAGAAATTTTCAGTATGAAGACCTTTCGTCTTAAAAGAATTTCTTCTAATAATTCTCTGATAAATGCTAGAAGGATTTAATGTTAACCCCTCTAAATATATATTTTCTTTAGAACAAAATAAATAAAATTAATAAATCTTGTAACAGTAATAAACTAATATCCGTGTAGGTATTGGAAGACCTTTAGAACATGTTTTTGATATTATGGATGAGTTAAAATTGAGTAGAGTGGAGTATTGTATTTCTGATCCAGTATTTGATATGACTAGAGAAGGAAAAATTGAAACCATAAATTAAAAAATGCGCAAAAAAAGAGCGAGAATTGGGAAAACAAAAAGATCTTCATGGAATGTGTACGCGCGATCTATTTAAAACAAAAATTTCAGAAATAAATAATATTTTTTGACAAATTTGACATTTTACCATTGTCTATCAATCTCGATAAGAAATAAGTAGAATATTTATATAAGGATATGAATGTCTAAGATCACAAAAATGGCGTTTGCCCTGAAGCTGCCACGAGACCGGAATTGATCCGGCGGGAAATCACGTGAGTGTTGAGTGTACACTGGACATTATTACATAAGTGAACACTGTTTCTTAAAGTCCATTTCTAACTCTTCTTCCAGAAGTAAAGTGTCTGCTTTTAATCCAGTCACATCTGGGAGGTAATCTTAGAACAAAAGTTTGTAAAATCGTTTGTCTAGGACTTTTTAACAACTTTTGTAGAATAATTAACAAGACTACAACGAGAACCATTAAACTGTAGAATAATTAACAAGACTACAACAAGAACTATTAAACTGTAGAATAATTAACAAGACTACAACGAGAACCATTAAACTATGGAATGGTTAGACTCAAGTTATGACTTTAAACGGCATCTGTGCAGTTGACAAATAACCTTTTCAATCAACTGGTAAAACTATTTGCTTTATTACAGCATCAAATTCATGTATCGTCTTTCTAATCCACAGGTTTATGGGACTCACTGTATATAAAGAATTAATTATTCTTTGCCAGCTAAATTAAAATGTTATGGTATTTGCTCGACTCTAAAAAATGATTTCTAGAAATTCAGCAGACTGAAAAAAATACCTGTCGTAGAAAGGCCTTCTCTTTCATAAAGTAAAATATAAGCCGAGCTTTTATCTATGTTTGATTCTGGAACTTCCTACTCGTTTAAACTCATTTAACAACAAGTAGATTTCCTTGATTGATTTAGGTTTTAATTTAATGAATTTTTTTCTTTGATTTTACATGATTTAAAAGTAAAAATTTGATCAATTTTAAGAAAGATAAAATATCATAAGAATTGTTGTTTTTTCTAAATTAATGTTTATAGTACACAAACCTTTTTTTCGTTATAAATCCATATTGGATATAAATCAAAAGAAAAGCTTAATCTCTAGTGTAAAATAATAGTTGGTAAATATTCCTTGCATGATGAATCATTATGACAAAACCAGTTTCCTGAACTGGTTTTGCTGTACGATACATAGTGTCCTCCTCCCAGTACACCAGAGTGACAAACCATTGCATACATGTTGTACCTAACAATAATACATTTTTGTAATTTTTTCTCAACCTTGTCAAAAATCAAATCAAGTAAAATCAGACTTTTAGGGACGCCCTACATCCACCACCAAACATGAAGTGTTTTACAACAGTAGGTTTGAATGTTTATAGTTTGAAATACAGTCGTAGTCGTATATATCAAAACAATGAAGAAGACTTCAGATTTCAATGGATTAACATAAATATGGGAACAAAGAGAAACTGTCAAATTAAAGCTTCTCTTTGTTTACTTGTAAACTTGTAATTTGAAAAAAAGCTTGTTAAAAATCACAACTTTAATAGAAAATTCGTCTTCATTGTATTGATTCAAACGCCGACCACTGTATATAAAAATATATGAATGTTACTTTATATCAAGTGGATGATGGCCAGGTTCTAAAAGATGTCCATGGAAATCCTTGAGATCATGATCTTCAATAGGATGCTGAACCAAAGATGTCGAGATCTGACGTGTTCTAAATAAATACTTTTTTATCATGTATTAACGGTGCATTGCTCCAAGCAATACATCAGTCTTAAAGGGACTGTAAACATTACTATAAGTGACATTTGCATAAAGGGTAACTTCCGATCAAGTATGAACTATTTATATCTCTGTTTGTAATCTTAAAACTGTTTTTAATTGTGGTTTCTTCACTAAAGTGACATCATTTCTTCATTTGCAATAAGAAACAAGCACATTTAAAATCATAAAAACGACAATATTGTTCAGATAAAGGATTGAGAATCTGGCATTGCCATTTTTGCCTGGAGGGTCACTTAAAAGTACGCTTACAGTCCCTTTAAAATTGAAATTTTAGTCACCAATTAAAAAACAAATATTTCTCCTGTTCTGAAGATATAAGGATAGATTACCTTCCACCCAGGGGTCTGTGACTAGATTTAATATGTTCAGTCTTGTTCGTCAGTTTGGAAAAATTTAAATTTTCGGGTTCGAAAACATCGGAGCTTGCACTCTCCCCGCGCTCCAGGATCCCGTGGCTGTTCCCGCTGTTAGACTCGATCCCAGAGTCGTTGGGGTCCTCCTCAATTCCAGGCTCAGGGGTCGCCGCAGTTTCAGCAACTCCAGGTTCATTTAACCGTCGGCCGGTCGGCGGGATCACCGGCGGTAACGGTTCGCTAAGTTCGGCGATCGTTTCGGCTTTGCAACTTATAGAGGGTAATCTCCCAGCTCTTTTACTCAACTCCTTATACCTAGAAAAGGGTCAAGTTAAGATCCCAGAAAATTCAAAGAAAAGGATTGTTTTTTAGAAAATGAAAATAAAACTTATTATTTGAAGTTTTTATTTGGCCCGCTAAATTCTGGATTTTTAATGCTAAAATTAAGAGCATTCAATTTCACCTGATTAGGGTTTCTGCTGGCACTGCGGCTAGGTATTTGGTTAAATCTAAACCAGAAAATGGAAAATCCACAATTTTGTGAGATTTTATCCACTTATTATTAACGCACTGGAACCTCTTGAGATGAACGATGAGTATCGGCGGTAATCGCCAGATCTGAAGTTTCTTCACCGCCAATTGGTGAGTTCTAGAAAAAGATATCACGTGATTCTTTATTATGACCTGTCAAGTTTTTTATTTCTGATCACAATGACTTAATAAAAGATCAGTTCAGTATTTGAGATATAGACTTCACTTCATTGTAGAATGAATTCCACAAAATTAGAAAAAATCGTCAAAAAAGAAATAAGCAGAGAATTGGATAAGAACTAGATATGCTCTTAGAATTACTTTGTGCAATAGTGACAAAATTAAGTAGTTTTCTTACAGTTTTGCCTGATAAATTGATTAATTGATAAGATTATAATAGTTGTGTAATTGATAATAAAAAATTTGAGTAGTTTTCTTTTTTTAAAAGTGGAAACAGTTTTGACTGATAGATAGATATTGACTTACTTGCAGGCGGAGCAGTAGTACTTCTCCTTCTCCCCCAGCTGTTCCTCCTGGGTGAACGCCTCCAAACATTTACCCAGGGTGATAGGCTCAGTAGCAGCCCGCCTACTCTCAGCTACACTGGAGTCCTCATGCCACGCCCTCTCAGCACCAGCCAGGTAGCGCAGATGAAGGGCGGTCGGGTCCCAATCTTAAATTATAAAAAATGGAGGAAATTGAAAGATTTAAACACTTTTTAATTGAATAGAACGACGCAATCTTCCACATAATTATTCAGATATAGGCTTAAAGGGTACTGTTGGGAATCAATCATGTCCCTCTTAAAATGGAGAATGACTGTAAGGTAATGTATCAACTAAAATGTACCGATAGCAAAGAATGACGATGGAGTGGAGAGCCGCTCTGCTGTGCAGGGTACAGGACACCCTCGACACATACTACTCCAGGAGCAACTAGAGCACCAGGAACCATTACTCTTCACTGTCTTGAGTATAAACGGATATTCATATCCGAGACTATCATCACAATCTGTAGCATGGTTAGACGCAGCCTTGTCCTGCGGGGGTAGCGGGGATATAAGCCGGGCAACCTGCTCCCAGACCCAACCATACAATTCTAAATAATTAAAATTATAACAATAAACATTAAAAATAGCCTAGGCCATTACCAAGACCATGACCATGACTACGACAATGACCAAGTCGATGACCACGACAACGACAACAACAACGACGACAACGACTACGACGACGACGACGACAACAACGACAACGACAACGACAACGACGACAATGACAATGACAATAACAATGACAAAATGACAAAATGAAAGTGACATGGTCATGGATATGGTCATGGTCATGGTCATCGTCATCGTCATCGTCATCGACCATGACCATGACCATGACCATGCCCATGACCATGTGACCATATTACCTTGTCCTGTAGTTTCTGAAGTATAGCTAATAACTAGCGGAATCCCAAAGAGTGCAGGTCTATACTTCTCGCTGGAAAGAAAATAAAACTCCTGGGGTAGCATCTTACGGTGTAAACAGACAACTATACCCTGCAACAAAATAGTTTAAATTAAATTTCTTTCTCTCTCTCGTCTTGTTTCTAGTAGGACAAGATATTTTTATGTTAGTTTTTGATCTCATTATCTATGATTATCAATTAATTTCTTTATTGTCTGATCTATTTCTGTCAAATTGCAATTTTTCTGTTAAATTGTCCATACATTGCTTATCGGGAATTGTCATCCTTTCTCTTTTACGTCATCATGTCTCTTGTCTAATTTATCGTCTTTCACATATATGATGACGTTTTGTCTGGCCCCCCTGACCATGTTACATATTGTCTGTTTATCTTCTGCATATTGTCTCTTTATTTTCTATTTCTAGTCTGTTTATTGTCTGTTTATTGTCTGTTTATTGACTGTTTATTGTCTGTTTATTGTCTGTTTATTGTCTGTTTATTGTCTGTTCATTGTCTGTTTATTGTCTGTTTATTGTCTGTTTATTGTCTGTTTATTGTCTATTTACGTATTGTCATATATTAACTCTTTAAATCTTATTCCACGTCACTTTTGAAAATATTTCATCTACTCTCCACTCTTCTATTTATTCATAGTCTGTTAAAGCCTATCGTCTCTTTAATCCGGGGCCTTTTATGATTTATATCTCTTAAATAAGCACAAAACTTTCCTCTCTAATCCCAAAACAATATTTTAATCGTCCAGGCTGGTTCTAAGTCGAATTCTATGGCACTTGATGATTAACTATTTATCGTGAAAACATAAAATCTGAACCTGAGTGTAATCTCCTAGATGCGTGGGTAGAGTTGAAGCTGATGAACCCCTGTCACTATCTACAGTACCGGAAGTGAGAGTAGAACTAGCGCTTGATCCACGTGAATGTTGTCTCTGCTCTTCACCACAGCTTACTACCGTCTCCTCCTCCTCCTCCTAAGAAACATGCAATTGAAAAAAGTTTCATGTTTTCCAGCCATTTTGCATTACAAAAATTTGTTCCAAATTCTAAAAAACGAAGTTATTTTTTTGGCGTTGCCCGACGTTCGTGGAATCTTCTTAAATATTTTTTTTAATCGATTTAAAAAAAAATTGTCTTCCTAGAGGAGGGGGGAGGGGTATATTAATGTTAATTCTGAAATTTTTTGTTGGAAAAGCAGGGTATTAAATTCAGAATTCACAGACATTATAGTTTTAATGTTTTGAGTTTATATTCATGTTTTCGTTAATATCTCGTAATCACAGATTATCGTAAAAAAACAAAAATAAAAACCTGGAATAGAAGACTCCAAATTAACCTGAATTAGTGAAGAATCACTGGTAGGAGATAGATCTGATATTTCTGTTCTAGATTGTTCTTCTGCTCCCTGGTCAGCAGGGTCAGCCTGGTTCCCGGATACAGGAGGTGCCTTCACAGATTCAACGATATAGGTGCACCCAGTTCAGGATTGAAGTGAAAATTTTAAAGTGGAAAAACGACGATATCTTTCACAATGTTAAATTGGGTACCGTTGTGAATCGAAAATTCATTCCCCCTAAATGAAGGGTTACTTAAAATTACGTTTACAGTCCCTTGTAGGGGTTTATTCTAGTTCCCAAGGTTCCTCTAAGAGCTGATAAGGATCAGTTTCGTATATTTCATTTGATGTCAATCTTCCAGTTTGTCAACGTTGCTTTAAGTTCAACCCTTATTTTAAAAATGCAATTGAACGCTTATATACTTAATTATGATGTAAAATATTCAGTTTGAAATCTTTTAAGTGTCAGAAATGTTCTTGTTTGTATTTTCTGTCTGAAGAAAGTCCGAAAAATTGTAAATCATCAATTTTCGGATGAATAATAAGGAATTTTTTATCATTGATGCTTGGATCAATGTAACCCCCCCTCCCGTCCGTCACCCAAACTAGAAAGCATGCATAAGAGATGAAGTGGTAAAATTAAAGATTAACTATATAAGCTATTTAGGAAGAATATATGATAGTATAATGAAGGAGCATCTACAAAAAATGAGAGTAAAAGACTTATATTCCAGACTTAAAGGAACTGTTGAAGTGATTATTAGTGAGACTTCATTAATAAAGTAACATGCCCGATTCAAACCACCTGCTTTACATGAATTCTATATTTTGGTTTTTTAATAATTG